>NW_020861725.1:0-7514 GCF_003713205.1 Coffea eugenioides
TATCACAGCAAATCATCATGAGGTCAGCTTTATTCTTTTTTCTCCCTTTTTGACATCATACAAATTCAGTAAAAAATCAAGAAAAACTCAGATCGAAGCGTCAGAAATATCAAAAGAGAATTACAAAAAAAATTATGAACAAGAATCTTATCAATCTTACCAATATCTCCTACTTGTTAGAGTTAGTATCATGTCTAACTATCCACATGCATTTCATGCCTTTTTTTATATTCTTTCTCACATAGCAATCACTTTTCATGTGACCTTTTTGACAACAGAAATTACGCATAATCAAGGAGTTATTTACATGAACAGATTTAATAAATCTTATTTGTTTTCTCTTATAAACAGTAAATTCGTTTGAATTAGAATTCAACCTATTCTTTTGAAAACAGACTTATTTCTTGTGTTTAAACAACTCATTTAGACCATCCATTCTTCTTTTGAAATCACCTTGTTCCTTTTTGAACAATTCACAAACCTTTGTTTTTCTATCAAGTTCAAAGTGCAAAGCAGTCTCACTCTTTTTGAAGTAATCATTTTCAGCTTTCAACTTTTTATTTTGGTGAAAAAGATTTGCATTATCTCGAAGCAAAAAACTAATTTTCCGTTTTAACTCCTTGTTTCTAGCATAGGATTCTTTCAAACTATCATGCAATTTTATAATGAAAGATTCAAGATCATCATCAGTTTCATCATCACTTTCAAATTGAGAGTTACAAGTTGTTACCTCATCATCTCCAATGGCCATGAAAGACAATTGAGCAGATTCTTCTTCCTCTTCGATTTCACCATCGGAGTTGCATTCATTCCATGTGAACTGGAAGTTGTTGAATCTGGGTTTTCTTTCACCTTTCCTCTTCTTCATTGGACACTCACTCATGTAGTGTCCAAGTTGGCCACATTCATAGCATTTATCAGTTTATTTTTTATTGTACTCTTGCTTCCCTTTGTTTCTTGTGCTGCTGAACTGATTTGGGAATAAGTTGATGTTTCCTCCTTTTCTGAACCTTCGTTTGTTGAGGATTCTCTTGAAACTTTTTGCGATGAGAGCTAGATCATTATCATCAGTTTCCGTATCTTCTTCATCTAGGGAGGCAGAATCATCCATATCTTGAGACGCCTTTAGAGCAATACTCCTTCTTACTTTCGCATCCTCTTCCTCTTGCACTTTGGACTTAAGCTTCAACTCATAAGAGGTCAGAGAATTAATAAGCGATTCAATAGGCATAGTATTCAAATCTTTAGCCTCCTCAATAGCAGTCACTTTATTTTCCCAATCATTGGACAATGCATTCAGAATTTTTCTATTTTTCTCTCCTAAGGTATATTCTTTTTCCAGAACCTCTAAATCTTTAATAAGATCATTGAATCTACAATACATTTGATCAATATTTTCATGAGGTTCCACCTTAAACGACTCATATTTAGTAACTAAAATAGATTTCTTTTGCTCTCTAACATTCTCGCTACCTTCATGAAATTCTTTCAATTTGTCCCGAATGTCTTTAGCTGACATGCAACCCTTGACTCTAATGGATTCATTTGAGTCTAAAGCACAATATAGCATATTCATGGCTTTTGCATTTAAGGTGAGATGAGCTCTATCCACAGCAGTCAGTTCACTTCTTGTTTTTTATCTAGATCTATGAGTATTTTCATCTATAAGAGAGGCATCATATGGACCTTCACTAATAATAAACCACAATTCAATATCAATTGATTGCAAAAATATAATCTTTCTTTCTTTCCAACTCACATAATTTGACCCATTAAACATAGGTGGTCTAATCACAGAATGTCCTTCAAAAAATATGGCATTATTGGTTGTCATATTTACACCAAAGTCGATTGAGCTTAATCTCTAGGAGACCAAACGCTGATACCAATTGTAAGGATCGAAGAAAACCAAGTGGAAGAGATAAACAATGTACAGATCACAAACGTAACAACAAGTAAATAGAAAGGAAAGAATTGAAAACTAATTAACTACCCAACTCCTCTTGAGCTTGTAGATTAATTCAAATAAACTTGTTCAAATTGATGAATTACAATAACTCTTGCGTACAAAGGAAGGTTCACCTCCTCCTTATCCCGAACACCACTCGGTCAAGCCAGGAAGTTTTACTATTGTGACAGCCCCACCTTCCCCTAAGGCGAACCAAAGGGGTTAGCGGACTGCCTGCCCAACTCTCGCCAGGACAAACGGTGCAGTTTAGAGCGATCTATTGCGTTCCGGAACTTATAACGCGCGTAAACAAGGCAAAAGGGCAAAATAACCCAAAATAAAAAAAATGAAATTTGGAGTCGGCCATGAATAGTAACCGACCCGTCAGAACCCAACCAATATCAAACAAACATTCACATCTTGAACTTTAGCAATTACAACCCAAAGTGGCATACAAAAGTTTTCAAAAGTTAATATATACACGGTTTGCCAAATTGAACGTGAAAACGGCCCTAAAGATACATTTAGGGTTTCACTTCATATACAATACAAAAGAAATATACATCTAGTTCATTCGGCAACCATCTATCAAGATTCATTCCAAAAAGAGTCATATTCCTGTAAGGAAAACAAAAGGAACGGTGTGAGCTAATTGCCCAGTGAGATACTATCACTTACACAACCAAGTGCATATAAGCATCAAGCTTTCATTCAATATAGTAAAAATAAGCAAAGGCACACGTCAAATATGGTGATAAAAGGATACAGATGGCTCTCAAGAGCCCTTTCCTCGTTTGCATTTCTTGATCGGATGTCATTGACTCTCCGTCAATGTTCAAAAGTAACCAACCGTAGACTCCACTTTACTTCCACTCCTTCCACCTAACATCCCCCTACCGGGCCCGAAATCCAAACACTTGCACTTTGGTATTACTCGAGTAAACCGGACTCGAGAGTCTCGCATACTACAACATTCCATATAACACTTCCCCAAGGCACATCAATTGGCACGACCAAGCCCTCGCCAGCTCGATTCAATCAACTACCAATGGGGTTGAGCTCAAAAATAACAATTGTAGTCGTTGGATACTCGTCCAAACGACACCAAGCCATGTACTTTCATTTCAAGTAACACTTCGTGTAACATTTCAATCACATGATAACAATGATATAAAGCATATAAGTGAGAGTGATAAAGTACACATTCACTTCAAGTAATTAACATTCCAAGCACCAAGTTCAAGTATCAAAGCAATATATTAACACACACAAGTGAGTAGTACACTCACCAAACTCGCAAATGTGGTTTCATGCACTTCCGTCAAAAGAACTGTCGCGCCCCATTTTTTGCAAGAAAATTAAATAAATATATAAATGGTTTGAAAAGTGAATTTTTGATTTGAAAAATGATTTTTGATTTACAAAGAAAGTGGGTCTAAATGGGACTTGAAAATGCGACGATTTGACCAAAATATAGTTTAAAAAGGGTTTTCGAAATAAAATCGGAGTCGCCACTTGGTATAGAGTTAAGGTGTACCAAGTCACCTAAAATGAATTTTTTTAAAGGAAAAGGTAGAAAGAAACCCCTTTTAAACGACTCCTAGTCTACGTAAACCAACGAAAAAGGTTCGGGAGTCACATTTGACGAAGGGGAAGGCAAGGATAAAAATCCAAGGCACCCCTTCGACCTAGCCAAGACTAGTTGCGCGATTTAGTCAAAGATTTTCTTGCTTTAACCAAAACATTTATCACATTTGGATGCACTATATGAATGCAAAACCTAGACTTAGGGGGACATCGGGGGGCAAAATTTCTCTTCAAAGTTTGAATGGTGCCAATCACATTAATAGTGATGCCCAATAATGACTCTTTGGAGAGGTCACGAATAATGCTAATGACGTAAAAATGAGTGGAATGAATGCATGCAATGTGAAAATATGAGTTTGCGTGAAGTGAAAAAGTAATAATAATAAAAAAAACAATAGTAAGTGGAAGTGTGCAAATGGATGTGCAAAGTAAGGTGAGTAAAGTGATAGTATGAAGTGCGTGTGTGCACATGATAGTATATAAAGTGTAAGTGGCAGAGTGAAAACGTGCAAAATAAAAGTTGTGTGAAGTGAAAATATGGAAAAAGGGATAGAATATGAAGTAAAGGTGCATGTGATAGTGGATAAATGAAATGCATGAACCCTAGAGGAATGCAAGCAAGACAGGTACGGGGGACTAATGTTCGTGACTTAATTTTCCTTTTGGTTAGAAAAAGAATGAGCGTGCTAAGGCTATGTATAGCCAAACTCGTCCATCCCCCTTACCAAAAGAGTGACTCCCTAACCTATACAAGCAAATGAGCTAATCTAAATGAAAATGTAATCCTAAATATGTAAGGGAAAGGGAGTGAAGGGTCATGCAAAATGTAAAACTAAAAGGAAAGAATGAATGAAGATGTAACGAAGGCATGCAAGTATGTGCTAGCGCGGGGACGGCCCTAATGGGTCTAGCATTGGACTAGCCCTTCACTAACGCTTTTTCACAAGCATTGGACTTGCGAGAGTTCGAGGGGAAGACCATGACTAGCATTGGACTAGCCACGGTGACGTACATTCATATATATAAGCAAATATAAATAAAAGCAAGTAGACATGCAAGGCACGTAATTCACATAACACATAACATATAAGCATGCATATCTAGATGCCAAACCTAAGGAAAGCGATTAAACACATAGCACCTAAGCATGCAAAACACATAAGGCAATTAAGGCCCTAACTATTACATTTTTAGAGGGGAAGGCCTACTACAATCTAAAAGGGGTAATAACTAAATAAATAATTAAAAGAAAATACCTAACTATTACAATGGCGGCATTCAAGTGCCTTTCAAATGATCAAAAATTGAACAAAAACAAAATAAATATAAAAACTAAAGCCAATAAAGCAAATAAATAATAAAAATGAAATAATAAAAAAAAATATTCAAAAGGCATGCAATTTAAACACGTAAGGTCACGTAGGGCACGTAGAGCCAAATAAAGTGAGAAATAAGGGATAGAGTGTATCTCCCTTGCAATGGTAATCAAATGAAGGAAGAATTAGCTTCAAAACAATAACAAGGTCAAGGCACCACTTTAATTTAACAAATAATTACATGAAACGAGAATTAAGCATAAAAATGGAAATTAAACACGAAATGAAAAAATCAAACACAAAATGTAATCACTTAAAGTATTTTAGACAATGAAAATCATCAATATGCAAGAAATTAGAGCAATAGGGACCTAATTAAGATAACTAACAAATTTGAAAAAGGTTTAAAATAAAGTTTTAGAATTGATGGCTTAAAATGAGATGTATTAAAACCAAATGCCAAAAATTTCACAAGAAGAAGAATAAGAAACAAATCTCTATATTTAAACAATCAAATTCCCAAATTTGTACCAAAACTTTGAAACTGTCATAAATCATTAAATATCCGAAAATTCACTCCACCACTCATGAAATATTCTGTCCAAGAATCAAATGAAAGCATACCAAGAGAAAACAACATGTCAAAGGGACAGAATTGTTTAACTTTTCCAATCTTGTGGGCCATAGTAGTATTACGCCAAAGTCTGGGGTCAAACATGCAATTTTCTGAAATTTTTACATGCATGTTACGAAGCTTTCTCATGCTTCTGCTATTTTCAGCTACCATTCCTTCTGCATCTTTTCTCATTTAACCAAAAACCCATTGATTCATCGACACCAAGGACTCAAACTCTCTCTTAACAAAACTCAATGATAAAACACTCCATGGGTGCGATTAAGGCGATAGAGATAACCCAAAATACATACAGCAGGAGAGACGCATGAGATTACTTGCATCAGGAAAATACTACAAACATCAGCAGCTCCATGATGCAACTAAATGTGAAATGCAGCGGAGGCACAAAGAGAGAAACTCGTGACAAACATGCACACAGTAGATCAACCGAATACCAAAGAAACCATAAGCTTCAAGCAACCAAGAGCTATAGCAGTAAAGCCGCTTTCGATTCTGTTGCAGCAACAAGACAGAGAGTCCCAACCTCAAGGAAAGGAACAGGTTCTCATGACAAGAATCCTATCTAGCCGAGAAGAAAACTAGCCACAGAGGAACAAAAAATGAGGCAAAACATGCATGACCAAAACTGTGACGCCCCGAAAAAAAATGAGTTTGAGAACCCGGAAAATTTTCTAATTTTCTAGGGTTTATTTTTTTAACGCCCGCCTTTTCTACATTTTCTTGATTAGAAAAATTCCCCAGATAAAGTTTATGAGCAAAAATAGTTTTAAAATGATTTTTTTTAGTATCGGTTAGTTTTTGAGAAATTAAGGATATATATATCGGACGTGGGACCCACGAGTGCGAAAGTTCGGAAAAATTCGGCCAATAAGGTTAAGTTCCGGATACTGAGTGAAATTTATCGGGTGTTAAGAGATAAGTAGAGGAGGTGATTTGATTGATGTGAGAGAGACTTAAAGGATAGAAATGCATTTAATAGAGTGCCAAGTGGCACTTTCTCATTGGTTGGACTTTTTTTTGACTTTTTACCCTTAAGTTAAATATCTCAAAATTGACTAAAAATCACCATTTTTCACTCCTTGGTGGCCGACTCTCTTAAGCTCAAGAAGGAAGAAGATTTCTCCAATTTTCAAGCTTCCATTTAGCTCAATCTTCCAAACCAATTGCATCAACTAGTTTCTACTCCATAAAATTCTTCCATTTGGTGCTAGTGAGTGTTTTGGTGAAGTTTTTTGGAGAAGCTGTCACGGCCCCACCTCCCCCTAAGGTGAACCAGAGGGTTCGGCGGGCCGCCTGCCCAGCTCTCGCCGGGACTCAGTCGTTCACTACAGTCCTCAATTAAATACAAGATACAATCTCAAATATAAATCAAATATCCCAAAACTTTACATATCAAAAGCGAAGCGTCCACGCTTCCACTGCGCCACTCTGATCCTTGATACCAACTATTATACAGGAGGAAGTCCAAAACTAGACTATTACACAACCAATCAATTCTAAACGTTCAATACAATCCCAATATAAACCATTACACAAAAGGAAATCCAAGTTCAAGCCACACATGAGATAATCCATGAATAAACACTACAAGCCACTCCTTCGCCTTGAGCCCTGTGGAGGGGAATAAAATATTTTGGGGTGAGCTAGAAGCTCAGCGAGTAACCAGTAAAATCAGTAATCAAATCTGTTTAACAATAGTTCAGTTCAAAGATGTCATTTCACTATGGAGTATCCATAATTCAAGAAACATTTACAATGGAAAGCGATAGTAACATTCATGAAAAGGATACATTCGTTCTCCTGTCATTTCATTGCATTTGGTTCCATTCGTGCATTCATTCACCCCGTCCCTGGCTTTTGGCCAGGCTCCACCAACCTACAAGGTAATACTCGAGTATACCGAAACGTTCACCCAAGTTCCTAGTCGCCCGACCGAGTCCGCTTCTGGCTCGAGACGACCGGTAACAAGGGGCAATGTGTGACAGCCCCACTTTCCCCTAAGGCGAACCAAAGAGGTTAGCGGACT
>NW_020861725.1:8223-43296 GCF_003713205.1 Coffea eugenioides
ATTTTTGAAATATTTATTTAATCCATGATAAGAAAAGTCAAAAATGTCCAACAAGTGGACCAATCACATAGTGCCACTTGGCACTTCATTTAATGCCTTCCTATCACTTGGTTCCTCTCACATCAATGCCATGTCACCCTCTACTTATCTCTTAACACCCGATAAATTTCCACCAGTATCCGAAACTTAACCTTATTGGCCGAATTTTGCCGTACTTTTCGCACTAGTGGGTCCCACGTCCAAAAGATATTCTTAATTTTCTAAAAACTCACCAATACTAGAAAAATCATCTAAAAACTATAATTACTCATAAAATCTACCAGAAAAATATTCCTAGGCCCAAAAATGCAGAAAACATGCAATTAAGGGGAAATAAACCCTAGGAAAATAATTAGGGTTTTACGGGTTCTCACACAATGGCCAGTTCAGCCCAAAAGGCTTACATTCATGCGCAAGTAGCATTTAATCACTAATCATTGAAAATTTCATATTTATTAAGGTCGAGTGCGATAAAGTACACACTCGCCTAGAAAACTCATTTTAACAATCATTGAAAGCAAAATCAATAATAACAAGACACTAAGATGCAAGCACGCATGATATGTAAGAAAACAGTTCCAAAAGTAACTTTGAAAACAGTTCAAAAGTAGATAATGCAGGAAAGCGGTTCAAAAGTAAATTTGGAAACAGTTTGAGGTCACTCACCTCAATGGCTCAGAAATCATCCATCATATAACAATTGCCTTGCTCAAATCCAAGTCTTAGATCACAAACTCAATGCAAACGAGTTCCTTCAAAGTTCGGACAGCACTTCCCCTGAATTTGTTAACTTTTCCAGCCATCATGGCTTCATTACTTCCTCAAATCAGTCCCAAAGGTACACACACAACAACCAGTTCATCCCACAGCCATTCAGCAAGCTCCAAGTAGTACTAGTACAAGTCCAGCTAGGGAAAAGTCCGGAAATGAAAGTTTAGCTCAAACCAGAAAAACAGTTTTGACGTCATTTTGCGGTAATGGCACAAATTGCACTACGATTATCGGATGAAGGTGCAATACCCACCATCTTGAAGCTAAGAACCAGGGCTACAACAATGTAGAAGGCCACTCAGTCCAAATCCTAGCACAACTAGGTCAAATATGCAAAATACCAAACCAGAACCGTAATTGCAGGTTTACAAATCACACTATGCTGTAATCAGTACAACTCAGTCTATACAGGTCCAAATGCATTGATTCCAAAGGCATGCGGTATCTAAGACATCAAGCTACATTTCATCAGAAGACCTCAACACCCAAATCCAAAGCAATTCCAGTCAAAATAACCCATTTCAGACGCAGTTCTAACATCCTGATGAACCCAGAACAGCAATAGTAAGTTCGGCTTATCTCATTCTACACTAATTCAAATGATCTGAAATTTTACAGTCACCTTTAAAACATCAATACCTACAACTTTCATGTTTTGAGCCAAGGCCAATTCGGCCTCTATCTAGGACCAAAAATTTCGGACAGAATGAAGAACCAAGAACCCTAATTTTCCAGATTTCTTCCAAACCCAAAATTGGTTGCAATTACCAATCATTTACATCCACTAGAGTCATGACCCCTCATTACCAACCATCATAAATAACCACAACATCATGATCACATTAAACCAGAAAATTCCTCAAAAAATAAAAACTTCACCAATTCATCTCAAACCAAGAAATAAATCACAAATTTCAACACTTTAGCCACCACTAGGCACCAATTAAACACCATTAAGTGTAGGAGGATATTCCATCACCACTTACCAAGTAAACAAGAGAGAGGGAGTTGTAGAACACCTTAGCTTCTCCAAAAAACTTCACCAAAACACTCACTAGCACCAAATGGAAGAATTTTATGGAGTAGAAACTAGTTGATGCAATTGGTTTGGAAGATTGAGCTAAATGGAAGCTTGAAAATTGGAGAAATCTTCTTCCTTCTTGAGCTTAAGAGAGTCGGCCACCAAGGAGTGAAAAATGGTGATTTTTAGTCAATTTTGAGATATTTAACTTAAGGGTAAAAAGTCAAAAAAAGTCCAACCAATGAGAAAGTGCCACTTGGCACTCTATTAAATGCATTTCTATCCTTTAAGTCTCTCTCACATCAATCAAATCACCTCCTCTACTTATCTCTTAACACCCGATAAATTTCACTCAGTATCCGGAACTTAACCTTATTGGCCGAATTTTTCCGAACTTTCGCACTCGTGGGTCCCACGTCCGATATATATATCCTTAATTTCTCAAAAACTAACCGATACTAAAAAAAATCATTTTAAAACTATTTTTGCTCATAAACTTTATCTGGGGAATTTTTCTAATCAAGAAAATGTAGAAAAGGCGGGCGTTAAAAAAATAAACCCTAGAAAATTAGAAAATTTTCCGGGTTCTCAAACTCATTTTTTTTCGGGGCATCACAGAAGCTAAGGTGTTCTACAACTCCCTCTCTCTTGTTTACTTGGTAAGTGGTGATGGAATATCATCCTACACTTAATGGTGTTTAATTGGTGCCTAGTGGTGGCTAAAGTGTTGAAATTTGTGATTTATTTCTTGGTTTGAGATGAATTGGTGAAGTTTTTATTTTTTTGAGGAATTTTCTGGTTTAATGTGATCATGATGTTGTGGTTATTTATGATGGTTGGTAATGAGGGGTTATGACTCTAGTGGATGTAAATGATTGGTAATTGCAACCAATTTTGGGTTTGGAAGAAATCTGGAAAATTAGGGTTCTTGGTTCTTCATTCTGTCCGAAATTTTTGGTCCTAGATAGAGGCCGAATTGGCCTTTTCTTAAAACATGAAAGTTGTAGGGAATGACATTTTAAAGGTGCCTGAAAAATTTCAGGTCAATTGGAGTAGTGTAGAATGAGATAAGCCGAAATTACTATTGCTGTTCTGGGTTCATCAGGATGTTAGAACTGCGTCTGAAATGGGTTGTTTTGACTGGAATTGTTTTGGATTGGGGTGTTGAGGTCTTCTGATGAAATGTAGCTTGATGTCCTAGCTACCATATGCCTTTGGAATTTCTGAATTTGGACCTGTTTATACTGAGTTGTACTGATTACAGCATAGTGTAATTTGTAAACCTGCAATTACGGTTCTGGTTTGTTATTTTGCATATTTGACTTAGTTGTGCTGGGATTTGGACTGAGTGACCTTCTGCAATATTGTAACCCTATCTCTTAGCTTCGAAACGGTGTATCTTTCACCTTCATCCGACCATCGTAGTGCTTTTGGCACCATTACCGTAAAATGACGTCAAAACTATTTTTCTGGTTTTGAGCTTAACTTTCATTTCCGGACTTTTCCCTAGCTTGACTTGTCTTTGTACTACTTGGAGCTTGCTGAATGGCTATGGGATGAACTTGTTGTTGTGTGTGTACCTTTGGGACTGATTTGAGGAAGTAATGAAGCCATGATGGCTGGAAAAGTTAGCAAATTCAGGGGAAGTGCTGTCCGAACTTTTAAAGGACTTGGTTGCTTTGCGTTTGTGATCTAAGGCTTGGATTTGAGTAAGGCAATGATGTTTGATGGATGATTTCTGAGTCATGGAGGTGAGTGACCCTAAACTATTTCCAAAGTACTTGTGAAACGTTTCTTGCATTATTTACTTTTGAACTGTTTCCAAAGTTACTTTTGAACTGTTTTCTTGCATATCATGCGTGCTTATATGAGAGTGTTCCTTGTTTGATATATTTCCTTGACTAATTGGCTTGTTATTATGGATTGCTATTGTTAAGTGCTTTCAATGATTGTTAAAACGAGTTTTCTAGGCGAGTGTGTACTTTATCGCACTCGACCTAAATAAATATGAAATTTTCAATGATTAATGATTAAATGCTACTTGCGCATGAATGTAAGCCTTTTGGGCTGAACTGGCCATTGCCCCTTGTTACCGGTCGTCGCGAGCCAGAAGCGGACTCGGTCGGGTGACTAGGAACTTGGGTGAACGTTTGGTATACTCGAGTATTACCTTTGTAGGTTGGTGGAGGTTGGTGGAAAATAATGAAATGTCAAATGAAGGACAGGAGAACGAATGTATCCTTTGCACGAATGTTACTATCGCTTTCCATTGTACATGTTTCTTGAATTATTGAAATTGTTACTATCGATTGAATGTTTTGTAAATGTTGAAATTGTTTCTGGACTTATCATTTGATTTGAGTTGAACATCATTGAAAAGAACTATGGTTAAACCGATTTGATTACTGATTTTACTGGTTACTCGCTGAGCTTCTAGCTCACCCCAAAAATGTTTTATTCCCCTCCACAGGGCTCAAGGCGAAGGAAGGGCTTGTAGCGTTTATTCATGGATTATCTCATGTATGGATTGAACTTGGATTTCCTTTTGTGTAATCATTCATATTGGGATTGTATTGAACGTTTAGAACGTTTAGAATTGATTGGATGTGTAATAGTCTAGTTTTGGACTTCCTACTGTATACCAATTGTGATCAAGGATCAGAGTGGCGCTGCGGAAGCGTGGACGCTTCGCGTTTGATATGTAAAGTTTGGGAACCTTTGATGTATATTTGATATATATATCTTGAAATTCAATTGAGTACTGTAGTGAACGACTGAGTCCCGGCGAGAGCTGGGCAGGCGGCCCGCCGAACCCTCTGGTTCGCCTCAGGGGGAGGTGGGGCCGTGACAGAAACACCAAGACAAACTTATGTCTCGGAAACAGACCCTCAAACTTCAACTCAATCCTTCACGAAAACCAAAACAAATCGTCGAAACATAACAAACACAAATTGCATGAGTCGCGTTCCATTAGTTCGAACTAATGGCTCTCCTAAACGCAAACTTCAATACTGATATTGCCCATGGCGTCTCAAACAAACAGCGGACAACAACGAAACATCAAGCAAACCGAGACAGATTCAAAAAGGAAATGGAACAGGCCACGTCTCCACAACATATCCAGTATTTCGAACGGACGGGCCAAGTAAATATTTTTCAAAGCTGGGATCTTGCAACTAAACTAAAGCCTAGGAACAAAACATAATCAACGCCAAACCAATTTCAGATCCTACTATGCTCAGCATATACAATAACATCACATCGTAGAACCATGAGAAACCAACCACAGATGGGATGGCACTCATTCCATTTTTATGACGGAAAGAAAACACAAGAAGCTAACAAAAGTCAGATTCGCAAACATAGTCACTGAAGTTATAGCTTATCCACCAGATCATGCCCAGCATACAACCATAGGATTTGGGTTTTCTAGCTTACAAACGAAAGACAAGATTCTGGAATTTAAAGGAAGAAAAATACAACTTACAGTGATTATGCTCTCCCTTGGTGAAGATCCCGCGACTGGTGACAACTTCTCATGAGAGTTAGCAATTCCGGTAACGTCTTCGTTTCTTGAGAAAACAGCCCCATATTTTTCTCGCTCTCTCTCCTTGTTGCCCCAAAGCCCGTAACTTTCCTAGGTTTCCTGGCTCTTTCCGTAACCTTCCTTGCCCTTTACACAGCCGAAACCATTTCTTGCTTTTCTCCCCAAAGGCCGTAGCTTTTCTTGCTTGATCTTTCTCTATTTTTTCCATTTTTCTCCCACCGAAGCAGCCTTTCTTTTTTCTTCTCTCAAGCTTGTCAACCCCCCTTATCACTCTCTATCCTACTGCCGTCCTCCCTTCTTGCCAAAGTTCCCTCTTTTCTCTGCCTTTTTTTTTAGTTTTCCTCTGCCTGCCCCCCCAAAACCTAGTCTTTTCCTTTCTGTTTTGCCGCTCCTTTTCTTCTTTATCTCACACTCTCTCTCGGCCGCTGTTTTCTCTATTCCCTCAACCTCCCCCCAGCCGTCACCAAAAAACCCTCTCCTGATTCCCTTTTTCATGGCTTTATATAGACATCAGCCATCCCTCAAACCTAGCATCTACGGCTGTTGTTTTCTTTCTGCATTTCCGGATGATTTCCGGCCATGAGATGGCCATTATCTTACATGCATTTGGAGCTTATGGATGAAGCCATATGGCCTGTACCATGGTCATCTGACGGAGCCCAAAAAAAGTGAACGAAAACAAGTGGAAAAGGAGTTGAAAAAATGGCGCTGCGATTTTTTGTTTTTGCATTCTGCCGCGCGCTTTTTTTTTCGCACTTAATTTAAATAACAATAATACAAAAATAATAATTCAAACAAACTTAAATAAAATGTACAAAATTAGTAACCAAAAGATAAAAAAATAAAAAGCTAAGATTTTCCTTTTTTCCTCTTTTCTTTTTTTTTTCTCTCTTTTTTTCAATAAAAAGAAATAAAACATATTTTCCCCTAATTTTCTCTTTTTTGGCAAATTTTATGCTAAAAAGTCTTACAATAAAAAAATAAATAGCTAAAAGAGTAAAAAATGAATGCAAAAATAAAACTAAGATAATAGATGATAGATAATGATAATCTAAAAATACTGAAATGCTATACAAAATGTTAAAAGTTTAAGAACTAAAATCATGGAATAAAAATAACAGATAAGAATTATGACTAAAAAATAAAATTAAAATTAGGGTAAAAATATTTAAAAATTTGGTGTCTACAAGAACGTTGTGCACCACCGTCACGCCTTAAAACATGCAAACTAGTACAATGAGACTCGATAACGTGTCATAAACCAAGGCCAAACATGACCCAAATAGGGTTCCATAAGCATATACAAACATTAGAGGAAACCAGAAAATTCGGAAATGCAATTAGCTTTGGCCCTGAAAAAAACAGTTTTTGTCCTCATTTTGCGGTAATGGTGCCAAAGGCACTACGATTATCGGATGAAGGTGTACAATACACCGATTCGAAGCTAAAAGACAGGTCTACAACATTACAGAAGGTCGCTCAACCCAGTTTTGAGTGCAAACATGTCAAAAATGCAAGATACTACATCAAAAACGTAAAATAGATTCACCAAAACGCATTCTAGCGGAAACATCATAACTCAGGCTCTCCAAGTCCAAATCCAGAAATTCCAAAGCCTGCTGAAATCTAAGAAATAGGGTTATATTTCATCAGAAGACCTTAACAATTAATTCGGAAGAAATTCCAGCCAAAACAACCAATTACAGGCGCAATTCTTACATTCGAGTAAAACCAGAACAGCAATAGTAATTTCGACTTTTCTCATTCTACACTACTCCGATTGACCTGAAATTTTGTAGGAACCTCTAAAATGTCATTCCCTACAACTTTCATGTTTTAAGTCATGGCCAATTCGGCCTCTAACTAGGAGCTAAAAATTCGGGCAGAATGCTCCCACAAAAACCCTAATTTTCTGAAATTTCTTTCAAACCAGAAATTGGTTGCAATTAATCACTTTTTCCACCTCCTAGAGTCGTTATATACCATTTCCAATCATCATAGATAGCCACACAATCATGCTCATATTAAAACAGAAAAATCCCCAAAAATAATAAAACTTCATCACTTCAACCACAAATCAAGAAATAATCCATAAACTTGCATCTCATACTACCACTAAGCATGATTTAAGCATCAATTAAGGGAGGAGGGTGGTTCTTCACAACTCACCTTAAAAACAAGAGAGAGAGAGCAATTGGTCACCTTAACTTTCCAAATAACTTCACACAACAACTCACAAACACTACTTGAAAAGGTTTTATGGAGAAATTGCAAGTTTCAATGGTTGGTTTTGATGATTTGGAGCAAGATTGAAGAGTTTTCTTCCTTGTGCTTAGAGTAAGAGAGAGAGAAAGAGAGAAAGAGAGAGCCGGCCACCATGGAGGATTTTTTTGATGATTTTTGGTCATTTTTGGTTTATTTAAGTCAAATGGTAAGACCATGAATAGTGGTCTTAAGGTAAGAAGCAATCACATGGTGACACTTGTCACCTTTTTATTAAATACTTACCTAACTTGTCTCTCTTATACCAATCAACTTAGCCTCCTCTAATTATCTCTTAACACCCGATAAATTAATTCCAGTATTCAAAACTTAACCTAGTTGACCGAATTTTTCCGAACTTTTCGCACTAGTGGGTCCCACGTCCGGTATACGCTCTTAATTTCTCAAAACCTATTCGATACTTAAAAAATCATCTAAAAATTATATCTGCTCCTTAAAATTATCTAGAAATTTTCCTAATCACGAAAATGCAGAAAACAAGCCATAAAATACGAGAAACCTAGAAAATGAAAATTACGGGTTCTCACAACTATCCCTCAGGACAACCCTCAAGAGCAACACTCATGAAGTATTCGATCACAAATGAAAAGCTTACAATGAAACTCACACCACTAAAACTACAAATCTTCTTTGAAGAGTATTTTCTCACTAAAATCACTCTAGATCTTTTGTATCTTCTGTGTGCAAAAGTTGGTTGATGTATCTGACTAACCACTATTTATATAGGACCAAGAAAGTGCCTCATTAATGCTTCCAACGGATCGAAAGTAGCTGAAGAGTCAACTAGCCGTTTGAGTATCGGACGTCCGGTACTCCTGTTTTTTGCGTCCGACAGCAGGCAGTGAGTTTGAGAAATTTTCTTCAATTCTATCGGACGTCCGGTGCAAGCTTTTTGTGCGTCCGACAGCAAACAAAGAGATTGAGAAATCATCCTGTTTCTATCGCACGTCCGGTGGAGACATATTCAGCGTCCGATGGTTTCGTCGACTTCGAAAGATCCTATCGGACGTCCGAAGCATGCGTCCGAAGTTGTGCAATGATTATCGGACGTCCGGTACTGTCATCACAAGCGTCCGACAGCTTTCAACAACCTTTGTCTTCTTTCAATTGCACTTGTTCATGGAATCAAATAACTTCATAACTGAAAGTATATCTTGAAGAAATATTAGTATTATCCATTGTTTTGTAAACATCAAAAGTTAGGGACCAAGGTCAACATTCTCCCCCTTTTTGATGATGACAAAACAATGGATGGAAAAAGGAAAAAGATTGAGCAAATGAGCATAAGCTCCCCCTCACTCATTGCATCCAAACTTATAATCTCAGAATAACTCCCCCTAACACATAGCATCCATTTCTCCCCCTTTTTGTCATCATAAGATGAGAGTAAAAACCAGCTACCAAAATCCAGCAACAATAACAGAGAATCCAATATTCCAAATAAAAACAGAGAAATGACAGCAATCACCAACATATCACAGCAAATCATCATGAGATCAGCATTATTCTTTTTTCTCCCTTTTTGACATCATACAAATTCAGTAAAAAATCAAGAAAAACTCAGATCAAAGCATCAGAAATATCAAAAGAGAATTACAAAAAAAATTATGAACAAGAATCTCATCAATCTTACCAATATCTCCTACTTGTTAGAGTTAGTATCATGTCTAACTATCCACATGCATTTCATGCCTTTTTTTATATTCTTTCTCACATAGCAATCACTTTTCATGTGACCTTTTTGACAACAGAAATTACGCATAATCAAGGAGTTATTTACATGAACAGGTTTAATAAATCTTATTTGTTTTCTCTTATAAACAGTAAATTCGTTTGAATTAGAATTCAACCTATTCTTTTGAAAACAGGCTTATTTCTTGTGTTTAAGCAACTCATTTAGACCATCCATTCTTCTTTTCAAATCACCTTGTTCCTTTTTGAACAATTCACAAACCTTTGTTTTTCTATCAAGTTCAAAGTGTAAAGCAGTCTCACTCTTTTTGAAGTAATCATTTTCAGCTTTCAACTTTTTATTTTGGTGAAAAAGATTTGCATTATCTCGAAGCAAAAAACTAATTTTCTGTTTTAACTCCTTGTTTCTAGCATAGGATTCTTTCAAACTATCATGCAATTTTATAATGAAAGATTCAAGATCATCATCAGTTTCATCATCACTTTCAAATTGAGAGTTACAAGTTGTTACCTCATCATCTCCAATGGCCATGAAAGACAATTGAGCAGATTCTTCTTCCTCTTCAATTTCACCATCGGAGTTGCATTCATTCCATGTGAACTGGAAGTTGTTGAATCTGGGTTTTCTTTCACCTTTCCTCTTCTTCATTGGACACTCACTCATGTAGTGTCTAAGTTGGCCACATTCATAGCATTTATCAGTTTATTTTTTATTGTACTCTTGCTTCCCTTTGTTTCTTGTGCTGCTGAACTGATTTGGGAATAAGTTGATGTTTCCTCCTTTTCTGAACCTTCGTTGGTTGAGGATTCTCTTGAAACATTTTGCGATGAGAGCTAGATCATTATCATCAGTTTCCGTATCTTCTTCATCTAGGGAGGCAGAATCATCCATATCTTGAGACGCCTTTAGAGCAATACTCCTTCTTACTTTCGCATCCTCTTCCTCTTGCACTTTGGACTTAAGCTTCAACTCATAAGAGGTCAGAGAATTAATAAGTGATTCAATAGGCATAGTATTCAAATCTTTAGCCTCCTCAATACCAGTCACTTTATTTTCCCAATCATTGGACAAGGCATTCAGAATTTTTCTATTTTTCTCTCCTAAGGTATATTCTTTTTCCAGAACCTCTAAATCTTTAATAAGATCATTGAATCTACAATACATTTGATCAATATTTTCATGAGGTTCCATCTTAAACGACTCATATTTAGTAACTAAAATAGATTTCTTTTGCTCTCTAACATTCTCGCTACCTTCATGAAATTCTTTCAATTTGTCCCGAATGTCTTTAGCTGACATGCAACCCTTGACTCTAATGGATTCATTTGAGTCTAAAGCACAATATAACACATTCATGGCTTTTGCATTTAAGGTGAGATGACCTCTATCCACAGCAGTCAGTTCACTTCTTGTTTTCGATCTAGATCTATGAGTATTTTCATCTATAAGAGAGGCATCATATGGACCTTCACTAATAATAAACCACAATTCAATATCAATTGATTGCAAAAATATAATCATTCTTTCTTTCCAACTCACATAATTTGACCCATTAAACATAGGTGGTCTAATCACAGAATGTCCTTCAAAAAATATGACATTATTGGTTGTCATATTTACTCCAAAGCCGATTGAGCTTAATCTCTAGGAGACCAAACTCTGATACCAATTGTAAGGATCGAAGAAAACCAAGTGGAAGAGATAAACAATGTACAGATCACAAACGTAACAACAAGTAAATAGAAAGGAAAGAATTGCAAACCAATTAACTACCCAACTCCTCTTGAGCTTGTAGATTAATTCAAATAAACTTCTTCAAGTTGATGAATTACAATAACTCTTGCGTACAAAGGAAGGTTCACCTCCTCCTTACCCCGAACACCACTCGGTCAAGCCAGGAAGTTTTACTATCCCTCAGGACAACCCTCAAGAGCTACACTCATGAAGTATTCGCTCACAAATGAAAAGCTTACAATGAAACTCACACCACTAAAACTACAAATCTTCTTTGAAGAGTATTTTCTCACTAAAATCACTCTAGATCTTTTGTATCTTCTGTGTGCAAAAGTTGGTTGATGTATCTGACTAACCACTATTTATATAGGACCAAGAAAGTGCCTCATTAATGCTTCCAACGGATCGAAAGTAGCTGAAGAGTCAACTAGCCGTTGGAGTATCGGACGTCCGGTACTCCTGTTTTTTGCGTCCGACAGCAGGCAGTGAGTTTGAGAAATTTTCTTCAATTCTATCGGACGTCCGGTGCAGCTTTTTGTGCGTCCGACAGCAAACAAAGAGATTGAGAAATCATCTTGTTTCTATCGGACGTCCGGTGGAGACATATTCAGCGTCCGATGGTTTCGTCGACTTCGAAAGATCCTATCGGACGTCCGAAGCATGCGTCCGAAGTTGTGCAATGATTATCGGACGTCCGGTACTGTCATCACAAGCGTCCGACAGCTTTCAACAACCTTTGTCTTCTTTCAATTGCACTTGTTCATGGAATCAAATAACTTCATAACTGAAAGTATATCTTGAAGAAATATTAGTATTATCCATTGTTTTGTAAACATCAAAAGTTAGGGACCAAGGTCAACCTTCTCCCCCTTTTTGATGATGACAAAACAATTGATGGAAAAAGGAAAAAGATTGAGCAAATGAGCATAAGCTCCCCCTCACTCATTGCATCCAAACTTATAATCTCAGAATAACTCCCCCTAACACATAGCATCCATTTCTCCCCCTTTTTGTCATCATAAGATGAGAGTAAAAACCAGCTACCAAAATCCAGCAACAATAACAGAGAATCCAATATTCCAAATAAAAACAGAGAAATGACAGCAATCACCAACATATCACAGCAAATCATCATGAGATCAGCATTATTCTTTTTTCTCCCTTTTTGACATCATACAAATTCAGTAAAAAATCAAGAAAAACTCAGATCAAAGCATCAGAAATATCAAAAGAGAATTACAAAAAAAATTATGAACAAGAATCTCATCAATCTTACCAATATCTCCTACTTGTTAGAGTTAGTATCATGTCTAACTATCCACATGCATTTCATGCCTTTTTTTATATTCTTTCTCACATAAGCAATCACTTTTCATGTGACCTTTTTGACAACAGAAATTACGCATAATCAAGGAGTTATTTACATGAACAGGTTTAATAAATCTTATTTGTTTTCTCTTATAAACAGTAAATTCGTTTGAATTAGAATTCAACCTATTCTTTTGAAAACAGGCTTATTTCTTGTGTTTAAGCAACTCATTTAGACCATCCATTCTTCTTTTCAAATCAACTTGTTCCTTTTTGAACAATTCACAAACCTTTGTTTTTCGATCAAGTTCAAAGTGTAAAGCAGTCTCACTCTTTTTGAAGTAATCATTTTCAGCTTTCAACTTTTCATTTTGGTGAAAAAGATTTGCATTATCTCGAAGCAAAAAACTAATTTTCTGTTTTAACTCCTTGTTTCTAGCACAGGATTCTTTCAAACTATCATGCAATTTTATAATGAAAGATTCAAGATCATCATCAGTTTCATCATCACTTTCAAATTGAGAGTTACAAGTTGTTACCTCATCATCTCCAATGGCCATGAAAGACAATTGAGCAGATTCTTCTTCCTCTTCAATTTCACCATCGGAGTTGCATTCATTCCATGTGAACTGGAAGTTGTTGAATCTGGGTTTTCTTTCACCTTTCCTCTTCTTCATTGGACACTCACTCATGTAGTGTCCAAGTTGGCCACATTCATAGCATTTATCAGTTTATTTTTTATTGTACTCTTGCTTCCCTTTGTTTCTTGTGCTGCTGAACTGATTTGGGAATAAGTTGATGTTTCCTCCTTTTCTGAACCTTCGTTTGTTGAGGATTCTCTTGAAACTTTTTGCGATGAGAGCTAGATCATTATCATCAGTTTCCGTATCTTCTTCATCTAGGGAGGCAGAATCATCCATATCTTGAGACGCCTTTAGAGCAATACTCCTTCTTACTTTCGCATCCTCTTCCTCTTGCACTTTGGACTTAAGCTTCAACTCATAAGAGGTCAGAGAATTAATAAGTGATTCAATAGGCATAGTATTCAAATCTTTAGCCTCCTCAATAGCAGTCACTTTATTTTCCCAATCATTGGACAAGGCATTCAGAATTTTTCTATTTTTCTCTCCTAAGGTATATTCTTTTTCCAGAACCTCTAAATCTTTAATAAGATCATTGAATCTACAATACATTTGATCAATATTTTCATGAGGTTCCATCTTAAACGACTCATATTTAGTAACTAAAATAGATTTCTTTTGCTCTCTAACATTCTCGCTACCTTCATGAAATTCTTTCAATTTGTCCCGAATGTCTTTAGCTGACATGCAACCCTTGACTCTAATGGATTCATTTGAGTCTAAAGCACAATATAGCACATTCATGGCTTTTGCATTTAAGGTGAGATGAGCTCTATCCACAGCAGTCAGTTCACTTCTTGTTTTTGATCTAGATCTATGAGTATTTTCATCTATAAGAGAGGCATCATATGGACCTTCACTAATAATAAACCACAATTCAATATCAATTGATTGCAAAAATATAATCATTCTTTCTTTCCAACTCACATAATTTGACCCATTAAACATAGGTGGTCTAATCACAGAATGTCCTTCAAAAAATATGGCATTATTGGTTGTCATATTTACTCCAAAGCCGATTGAGCTTAATCTCTAGGAGACCAAACTCTGATACCAATTGTAAGGATCGAAGAAAACCAAGTGGAAGAGATAAACAATGTACAGATCACAAACGTAACAACAAGTAAATAGAAAGGAAAGAATTGCAAACCAATTAACTACCCAACTCCTCTTGAGCTTGTAGATTAATTCAAATAAACTTCTTCAAGTTGATGAATTACAATAACTCTTGCGTACAAAGGAAGGTTCACCTCCTCCTTACCCCGAACACCACTCGGTCAAGCCAGAAAGTTTTACTATCCCTCAGGACAACCCTCAAGAGCTACACTCATGAAGTATTCGCTCACAAATGAAAAGCTTACAATGAAACTCACACCACTAAAACTACAAATCTTCTTTGAAGAGTATTTTCTCACTAAAATCACTCTAGATCTTTTGTATCTTCTGTGTGCAAAAGTTGGTTGATGTATCTGACTAACCACTATTTATATAGGACCAAGAAAGTGCCTCATTAATGCTTCCAACGGATCGAAAGTAGCTGAAGAGTCAACTAGCCGTTTGAGTATCGGACGTCCGGTACTCCTGTTTTTTGCGTCCGACAGCAGGCAGTGAGTTTGAGAAATTTTCTTCAATTCTATCCGACGTCCGGTGCAAGCTTTTTGTGCGTCCGACAGCAAACAAAGAGATTGAGAAATCATCTTGTTTCTATCGGACGTCCGGTGGAGACATATTCAGCGTTCGATGGTTTCGTCGACTTCGAAGGATCCTATCGGACATCCGAAGCATGCGTCCGAAGTTGTGCAATGATTATCGGACGTCCGGTACTGTCATCACAAGCGTCCGACAGCTTTCAACAACCTTTGTCTTCTTTCAATTGTACTTGTTCATGGAATCAAATAACTTCGTAACTGAAATATATCTTGAAGAAATATTAGTATTATCCATTGTTTTGTAAACATCAAAAGTTAGGGACCAAGGTCAACATTCTCCCCCTTTTTGTTGATGACAAAACAATGGATGGAAAAAGGAAAAAGATTGAGCAAATGAGCATAAGCTCCCCCTCACTCATTGCATCCAAACTTATAATCTCAGAATAACTCCCCCTAACACATAGCATCAATTTCTCCCCCTTTTTGTCATCATAAGATGAGAGTAAAAACCAGCTACCAAAATCCAGCAACAATAACAGAGAATCCAATATTCCAAATAAAAACAGAGAAATGACAGCAATCACCAACACATCACAGCAAATCATCATGAGATCAGCATTATTCTTTTTCTCCCTTTTTGACATCATACAAATTCAGTAAAAAATCAAGAAAAACTCAGATCAAAGCATCAGAAATATCAAAAGAGAATTACAAAAAAAATTATGAACAAGAATCTCATCAATCTTACCAATATCTCCTACTTGTTAGAGTTATTATCATGTCTAACTATCCACATGCATTTCATGCCTTTTTTTATATTCTTTCTCACATAGCAATCACTTTTCATGTGACCTTTTTGACAACAGAAATTACGCATAATCAAGGAGTTATTTACATGAACAGGTTTAATAAATCTTATTTGTTTTCTCTTATAAACAGTAAATTCGTTTGAATTAGAATTCAACCTATTCTTTTGAAAACAGGCTTATTTCTTGTGTTTAAGCAACTCATTTAGACCATCCATTCTTCTTTTCAAATCACCTTGTTCCTTTTTGAACAATTCACAAACCTTTGTTTTTCTATCAAGTTCAAAGTGTAAAGCAGTCTCACTCTTTTTGAAGTAATCATTTTCAGCTTTCAACTTTTTATTTTGGTGAAAAAGATTTGCATTATCTCGAAGCAAAAAACTAATTTTCTGTTTTAACTCCTTGTTTCTAGCATAGGATTCTTTCAAACTATCATGCAATTTTATAATGAAAGATTCAAGATCATCATCAGTTTCATCATCACTTTCAAATTGAGAGTTACAAGTTGTTACCTCATCATCTCCAATGGCCATGAAAGACAATTGAGCAGATTCTTCTTCCTCTTCAATTTCACCATCGGAGTTGCATTCATTCCATGTGAACTGGAAGTTGTTGAATCTGGGTTTTCTTTCACCTTTCCTCTTCTTCATTGGACACTCACTCATGTAGTGTCCAAGTTGGCCACATTCATAGCATTTATCAGTTTATTTTTTATTGTACTCTTGCTTCCCTTTGTTTCTTGTGCTGCTGAACTGATTTGGGAATAAGTTGATGTTTCCTCCTTTTCTGAACCTTCGTTTGTTGAGGATTCTCTTGAAACTTTTTGCGATGAGAGCTAGATCATTATCATCAGTTTCCGTATCTTCTTCATCTAGGGAGGCAGAATCATCCATATCTTGAGACGCCTTTAGAGCAATACTCCTTCTTACTTTCGCATCCTCTTCCTCTTGCACTTTGGACTTAAGCTTCAACTCATAAGAGGTCAGAGAATTAATAAGTGATTCAATAGGCATAGTATTCAAATCTTTAGCCTCCTCAATAGCAGTCACTTTATTTTCCCAATCATTGGACAAGGCATTCAGAATTTTTCTGTTTTTCTCTCCTAAGGTATATTCTTTTTCCAGAACCTCTAAATCTTTAATAAGATCATTGAATCTACAATACATTTGATCAATATTTTCATGAGGTTCCATCTTAAACGACTCATATTTAGTAACTAAAATAGATTTCTTTTGCTCTCTAACATTCTCGCTACCTTCATGAAATTCTTTCATTTTGTCCTGAATGTCTTTAGCTGACATGCAACCCTTGACTCTAATGGATTCATTTGAGTCTAAAGCACAATATAGTACATTCATGGCTTTTGCATTTAAGGTGAGATGAGCTCTATCCACAGCAGTCAGTTCACTTCTTGTTTTTGATCCAGATCTATGAGTATTTTCATCTATAAGAGAGGCATCATATGGACCTTCACTAATAATAAACCACAATTCAATATCAATTGATTGCAAAAATATAATCATTCTTTCTTTCTGTGAGAACCCGTATTGCCCTAATATTTTCCTAGGGTTTTTCCCCTTTAAGTGCATGTTTTCTGCATTTTCTGGCCTAGGAATATTTTCTTGGTGGATTTTATGAGCAATTATAGTTTTAAGATGATTTTTCTCGTATTGGTGAATTTTTAGAAAAATTAAGCATATATATTGGACGTGGGACCCACGAGTGCGATAAGTTCGGAAAAATTCGGCCAATAAGGTTAAGTTTCGGATACTGTGTAAAATTGATCGGGTGTTAAGAGATAAGTAGAGTGGGTGAATGATTGATGTGAGAGGTAAAAGAAAAGATAGGATTGCATTTAAGGAGGTGACATGTGTCGTCGTCTCATTCGTTGGACTTTAAGAATTACTATTCACTTTCTTGACTTTTTTTGACCAAAGGAATAAATATCAAAAAAATGCACAAAATTCACCATTTTTCTTCTCCTTGTGGCCGGTTCTCTTTGAGCAAAGAAGAAAGGAAATTTTCCCAACTTTCAAGCTTCCATATCACTCAATCTTCCACAAACAAGAGTTGAGGTTTGATTTCATTCCATAAAATCCTTTCTTTTGGTGATAGTGAGTGCTCTAGTGAAGTTTGTTTGAAGCTCTAAGGTGGCCATCATCCCTCTCTCTCTTGTTACTTGGTAAGTGATGCTTGAACCCCCCTATTACACCTAATGATGGTTATTTTATGCTTAGAAGTGGCTAAAGTGTTGGATTATATGATTTATTTCTTGGTTTGGCTTGATTTGGTGGAGTTTTTAATTTTATGATGAATTTTCTGGTTTAATATGAAATGGATGTTGTAGTCATCTTTGATGATGGGCAATGGACTCTAATGACTCTAGTACGTGTGAATTGTTGGTAAATGCAATCAATTTTGGCTTTGGAATGAAATGGGAAAAGTTAGGGTTCTTGAACCCCTATTCTGTCCGAAATTTTAGGTCATAGCTAGCGGCCGAATTGGACTTTGCTCAAAACATGAAAGTTGTAGGTATTGGTGAGTATGAAGTGCCTGAAAAATTTCAGGGCATTTGGAGTAGTATAGAGAGAGTTATGCCGTTTTTACTGTTGCTGTTTTTGGTGAACAGAATGTGCGGAACTGCGATAGTAATTGCCTATTTTGACTGGATTTGGTTTGGATTTTGAAGTTGGTGTCTTCTGATGAAATGTTAATGGATGTCTTAGCTATCATATGCCTTTGGAATTTAGGCATTTGGACTTGTATAGACTGAGTTATAGTAATTACAGTTTTGTGTGATTTGCAAACCTGTTTTGGGAATTCTGGTATAGTATTTTGCATATTTGACCTAGTTATGTTAGGAACTGGATTGAGTGACTTTCTACATTGTTGTATCTCTGTTTCTTGGCTTCGAAACGGTGGGTGTTACACCCCCATCCGATAATCGTAGTGAATTTGACGCCATTACCGCAAAATAAGGGCAAAACAGTTTTTCTATTTGGGGCCAAGACTAATGCTATTTCTAATTTCTGGTTTGCTATCATGCTTATTTATGCATATGAGACCCTATTGGGGTTGTGTTCAGCATTGTTTTATGACTCGTCGTCGAGTCTCTCTTAGGGCTTGCTTTCATTTTGGTTGTTTCCTAGCTAACTTTTGTACTTGTACTGCTTTGAGCCTAGTGAACGGCTTTTGGTAAATGAGATGACTTTTGTGTGAAATGTTGGGACTGATTTGAGGATATAATGAAGCCTTAATGGCTGGAAAAGTAAGAAATTTAGGGGAAATGCTGTCCGATTTTCTAGGCCGTTTGGTTCTTTAAGTTAGATTTGCCTTTTGATGGAAATGAAGGGCTTTTGGGTTGTTTGCGCCTAGGTTTTCATGTTATCTTTTGTTTCCAAGAAAATCATGTTTTTGCACCCTTGCATTAGTATTTTTGGGCAAGGCGTACGACGTGTAGTCGAGCCTTACTTGTGCATTCCGTTTACTCGATTTTGGATATGAAACCTTCAATTGGTTTATTTTGATTATTTTAGGGTTTCTTGGCGATTAAGGCCAATCTGAAGTAAAAACTTTTGAAGTTGAGCCGGTGAGTGTACCACTCCCCTCCATTGCTATTTAACTTGATTTCTGCTCTGCAATCTGTTTATTTGTTCGAGACGAGGGTGTACTTTATCACACTCGTTCTCTAGTCTGTTCATATGCCAATTTACTATGCAAAATTTGAATCTGTTATCTGTGTCTGCATCTGTTCGGATTTCTATGACCTATGAGCTCAATCCTGTGGCTAAGTTATTCGAGTCGGGCCGGCAAGGGCCTGGACGATTAGATAACGAACCACGGTAGTCTGTTCGGAGATTTTGGGTATTGAGACCCTTGATTCCGGGTATACTCGAGTATTACCATTTTGTTCGTTTGAGGTGAGCGGGCCCGGTAAAGGGGTGTTTGGTGGACGGAATTCGGTGATAAGAGGGGTCTACGGACGCATGGGTTCTATATACGTTGACGGGGAGTCAACCGGTTTGGATCAAGTATTGCGCCGGAAATTTGGCTCCTGAGAGCCACCCGTATCCTTCTGATTTGAATCATTGGTTCCTTTGCTTTACATCTGACATGTGTATCTGATTTGTTAAATGTGAAATGCCATGATTTTAATGCTATCTGTTTGGTACCTCATTGAGCGCAAGCTCACCCCTTTCCGTTCCTTTTGTTTTCCTTACAGGAAAATAAACCCTTTTGGTCTGGATTTGACAAATGGCTGCCAAATTGAGCTAGTTGAACATATCTTTTGTATAGCTCATGTATTAAAACCCTAAGTGTACTTTTGGGGCGTTTTCTCTTTTGATTTGGCAAACCGTGTGTACATATTAACTTTTGAAAACTTTTATATGTCATTTTGATTTGTAAACGCTAAAGTTCAGATGTGAATGTTTGTTGGCTATTTCGGTTGGGTTCTGACGGGTCGGTCACTATTCATGGCTGACTTCGGATTTCATTTTTTTTAAATTTTGGGTTATTTTACCATTTTGACTCGTTTACGCTCGTTCGTAAGTTCCGGATCGCAATAGATAGCTCTAATCTGATCCGTAGTCCTGGCGAGAGCTGGGCAGGCAGTCCGCTAACCCCTTTGGTTCGCCTTAGGGGAAAGTGGGGCTGTTACACTTTCCAACTCACATAATTTGACCCATTAAACATAGGTGGTCTAATCACAGAATGTCCTTCAAAAAATATGGCATTATTGGTTGTCATATTTACTCCAAAGCCGATTGAGCTTAATCTCTAGGAGACCAAACTCTGATACCAATTGTAAGGATCGAAGAAAACCAAGTGGAAGAGATAAACAATGTACAGATCACAAACGTAACAACAAGTAAATAGAAAGGAAAGAATTGCAAACCAATTAACTACCCAACTCCTCTTGAGCTTGTAGATTAATTCAAATAAACTTGTTCAAGTTGATGAATTACAATAACTCTTGCGTACAAAGGAAGGTTCACCTCCTCCTTATCCCGAACACCACTCGGTCAAGCCAGAAAGTTTTACTATCCCTCAGGACAACCCTCAAGAGCTACACTCATGAAGTATTCGATCACAAATGAAAAGCTTACAATGAAACTCACACCACTAAAACTACAAATCTTCTTTGAAGAGTATTTTCTCACTAAAATCACTCTAGATCTTTTGTATCTTCTGTGTGCAAAAGTTGGTTGATGTATCTGACTAACCACTATTTATATAGGACCAAGAAAGTGCCTCATTAATGCTTCCAACGGATCGAAAGTAGCTGAAGAGTCAACTAGCCGTTTGAGTATCGGACGTCCGGTACTCCTGTTTTTTGCGTCCGACAGCAGGCAGTGAGTTTGAGAAATTTTCTTCAATTCTATCCGACGTCCGGTGCAAGCTTTTTGTGCGTCCGACAGCAAACAAAGAGATTGAGAAATCATCTTGTTTCTATCGGACGTCCGGTGGAGACATATTCAGCGTTCGATGGTTTCGTCGACTTCGAAGGATCCTATCGGACATCCGAAGCATGCGTCCGAAGTTGTGCAATGATTATCGGACGTCCGGTACTGTCATCACAAGCGTCCGACAGCTTTCAACAACCTTTGTCTTCTTTCAATTGTACTTGTTCATGGAATCAAATAACTTCGTAACTGAAATATATCTTGAAGAAATATTAGTATTATCCATTGTTTTGTAAACATCAAAAGTTAGGGACCAAGGTCAACATTCTCCCCCTTTTTGTTGATGACAAAACAATGGATGGAAAAAGGAAAAAGATTGAGCAAATGAGCATAAGCTCCCCCTCACTCATTGCATCCAAACTTATAATCTCAGAATAACTCCCCCTAACACATAGCATCAATTTCTCCCCCTTTTTGTCATCATAAGATGAGAGTAAAAACCAGCTACCAAAATCCAGCAACAATAACAGAGAATCCAATATTCCAAATAAAAACAGAGAAATGACAGCAATCACCAACACATCACAGCAAATCATCATGAGATCAGCATTATTCTTTTTCTCCCTTTTTGACATCATACAAATTCAGTAAAAAATCAAGAAAAACTCAGATCAAAGCATCAGAAATATCAAAAGAGAATTACAAAAAAAATTATGAACAAGAATCTCATCAATCTTACCAATATCTCCTACTTGTTAGAGTTATTATCATGTCTAACTATCCACATGCATTTCATGCCTTTTTTTATATTCTTTCTCACATAGCAATCACTTTTCATGTGACCTTTTTGACAACAGAAATTACGCATAATCAAGGAGTTATTTACATGAACAGGTTTAATAAATCTTATTTGTTTTCTCTTATAAACAGTAAATTCGTTTGAATTAGAATTCAACCTATTCTTTTGAAAACAGGCTTATTTCTTGTGTTTAAGCAACTCATTTAGACCATCCATTCTTCTTTTCAAATCACCTTGTTCCTTTTTGAACAATTCACAAACCTTTGTTTTTCGATCAAGTTCAAAGTGTAAAGCAGTCTCACTCTTTTTGAAGTAATCATTTTCAGCTTTCAACTTTTTATTATGATGAAAAAGATTTGCATTATCTCGAAGCAAAAAACTAATTTTCTAATTTAACTCCTTGTTTCTAGCATAGGATTCTTTCAAACTATCATGCAATTTTATAATGAAAGATTCAAGATCATCATCAGTTTCATCATCACTTTCAAATTGAGAGTTACAAGTTGTTACCTCATCATCTCCAATGGCCATGAAAGACAATTGAGCAGATTCTTCTTCCTCTTCAATTTCACCATCGGAGTTGCATTCATTCCATGTGAACTGGAAGTTGTTGAATCTGGGTTTTCTTTCACCTTTCCTCTTCTTCATTGGACACTCACTCATGTAGTGTCTAAGTTGGCCACATTCATAGCATTTATCAGTTTATTTTTTATTGTACTCTTGCTTCCCTTTGTTTCTTGTGCTGCTGAACTGATTTGGGAATAAGTTGATGTTTCCTCCTTTTCTGAACCTTCGTTGGTTGAGGATTCTCTTGAAACATTTTGCGATGAGAGCTAGATCATTATCATCAGTTTCCGTATCTTCTTCATCTAGGGAGGCAGAATCATCCATATCTTGAGACGCCTTTAGAGCAATACTCCTTCTTACTTTCGCATCCTCTTCCTCTTGCACTTTGGACTTAAGCTTCAACTCATAAGTGGTCAGAGAATTAATAAGTGATTCAATAGGCATAGTATTCAAATCTTTAGCCTCCTCAATAGCAGTCACTTTATTTTCCCAATCATTGGACAAGGCATTCATAATTTTTCTATTTTTCTCTCCTAAGGTATATTCTTTTTCCAGAACCTCTAAATCTTTAATAAGATCATTGAATCTACAATACATTTGATCAATATTTTCATGAGGTTCCATCTTAAACGACTCATATTTAGTAACTAAAATAGATTTCTTTTGCTCTCTAACATTCTCGCTACCTTCATGAAATTCTTTCAATTTGTCCCGAATGTCTTTAGCTGACATGCAACCCTTGACTCTAATGGATTCATTTGAGTCTAAAGCACAATATAGCACATTCATGGCTTTTGCATTTAAGGTGAGATGAGCTCTATCCACAGCAGTCAGTTCACTTCTTGTTTTTGATCTAGATCTATGAGTATTTTCATCTATAAGAGAGGCATCATATGGACCTTCACTAATAATAAACCACAATTCAATATCAATTGATTGCAAAAATATAATCATTCTTTCTTTCCAACTCACATAATTTGACCCATTAAACATAGGTGATCTAATCACAGAATGTCCTTCAAAAAATATGGCATTATTGGTTGTCATATTTACTCCAAAGCCGATTGAGCTTAATCACTAGGAGACCAAACTCTGATACCAATTGTAAGGATCGAAGAAAACCAAGTGGAAGAGATAAACAATGTACAGATCACAAACGTAACAACAAGTAAATAGAAAGGAAAGAATTGCAAACCAATTAACTACCCATCTCCTCTTGAGCTTGTAGATTAATTCAAATAAACTTGTTCAAGTTGATGAATTACAATAACTCTTGCGTACAAAGGAAGGTTCACCTCCTCCTTATCCCGAACACCACTCGGTCAAGCCAGAAAGTTTTACTATCCCTCAGGACAACCCTCAAGAGCTACACTCATGAAGTATTCGATCACAAATGAAAAGCTTACAATGAAACTCACACCACTAAAACTACAAATCTTCTTTGAAGAGTATTTTCTCACTAAAATCACTCTAGATCTTTTGTATCTTCTGTGTGCAAAAGTTGGTTGATGTATCTGACTAACCACTATTTATATAGGACCAAGAAAGTGCCTCATTAATGCTTCCAACGGATCGAAAGTAGCTGAAGAGTCAACTAGCCGTTTGAGTATCGGACGTCCGGTACTCCTGTTTTTTGCGTCCGACAGCAGGCAGTGAGTTTGAGAAATTTTCTTCAATTCTATCCGACGTCCGGTGCAAGCTTTTTGTGCGTCCGACAGCAAACAAATAGATTGAGAAATCATCTTGTTTCTATCGGACGTCCGGTGGAGACGTATTCAGCGTCCGATGGTTTCGTCGACTTCGAAAGATCCTATCGGACGTCCGAAGCATGCGTCTGAAGTTGTGCAATGATTATCGGACGTCCGGTACTGTCATCACAAGCGTCCGACAGCTTTCAACAACCTTTGTCTTCTTTCAATTGCACTTGTTCGTGGAATCAAATAACTTCATAACTGAAAGTATATCTTGAAGAAATATTAGTATTATCCATTGTTTTGTAAACATCAAAAGTTAGGGACCAAGGTCAACATTCTCCCCCTTTTTGATGATGACAAAACAATGGATGGAAAAAGGAAAAAGATTGAGCAAATGAGCATAAGCTCCCCCTCACTCATTGCATCCAAACTTATAATCTCAGAATAACTCCCCTAACACATAGCATCCATTTCTTCCACTTTTTGTCATCATAAGATGCGAGTAAAAACCAGCTACCAAAATCCAGCAACAATAACAGAGAATCCGATATTCCAAATAAAAACAGAGAAATGACAGCAATCACCAACATATCACAGCAATCATCATGAGATCAGCATTATTCTTTTTTCTCCCTTTTTGACAGCATACAAATTCAGTAAAAAATCAAGAAAAACTCAGATCAAAGCATCAGAAATATCAAAAGAGAATTACAAAAAAAAATTATGAACAAGAATCTCATCAATCTTACCAATTTCTCCTACTTGTTAGAGTTAGTATCATGTCTAACTATCCACATGCATTTCATCCCTTTTTTTATATTCTTTCTCTAATAACAATCACTTTTCATGTGACCTTTTTGACAACAGAAATTACGCATAATCAAGGAGTTATTTACATGAACAGATTTAATAAATCTTATTTGTTTTCTCTTATAAACAGTAAATTCGTTTGAATTAGAATTCAACCTATTCTTTTGAAAACAGACTTATTTCTTGTGTTTAAACAACTCATTTAGACCATCCATTCTTCTTTTCAAATCACCTTGTTCCTTTTTGAACAATTCACAAACCTTTGTTTTTCTATCAAGTTCAAAGTGTAAAGCAGTCTCACACTTTTTGAAGTAATCATTTTCAGCTTTCAACTTTTTGTTTTGGTGAAAAAGATTTGCATTATCTCGAATCAAAAAAACTAATTTTCTGTTTAACTCCTTGTTTCTAGCATAGGATTCTTTCAAACTATCATGCAATTTTATAATGAAAGATTCAAGATCATCATCAGTTTCATCATCACTTTCAAATTGAGAGTTAAAAGTTGTTACCTCATCATCTCCAATGGCCATGAAAGACAATTGAGCAGATTCTTCTTCCTCTTCAATTTCACCATCGGAGTTGCATTCATTCCATGTGAACTGGAAGTTGTTGAATCTGGGTTTTCTTTCACCTTTCCTCTTCTTCATTGGACACTCACTCATGTAGTGTCCAAGTTGGCCACATTCATAGCATTTATCAGTTTATTTTTTATTGTACTCTTGCTTCCCTTTGTTTCTTGTGCTGCTGAACTGATTTGGGAATAAGTTGATGTTTCCTCCTTTTCTGAACCTTCGTTTGTTGAGGATTCTCTTGAAACTTTTTGCGATGAGAGCTAGATCATTATCATCAGTTTCCGTATCTTCTTCATCTAGGGAGGCAGAATCATCCATATCTTGAGACGCCTTTAGAGCAATACTCCTTCTTACTTTCGCATCCTCTTCCTCTTGCACTTTGGACTTAAGCTTCAACTCATAAGAGGTCAGAGAATTAATAAGTGATTCAATAGGCATAGTATTCAAATCTTTAGCCTCCTCAATACCAGTCACTTTATTTTCCCAATCATTGGACAAGGCATTCAGAATTTTTCTATTTTTCTCTCCTATGGTATATTCTTTTTCCAGAACCTCTAAATCTTTAATAAGATCATTGAATCTACAATACATTTGATCAATATTTTCATGAGGTTCCATCTTAAACGACTCATATTTAGTAACTAAAATAGATTTCTTTTGCTCTCTAACATTCTCGCTACCTTCATGAAATTCTTTCAATTTGTCCCGAATGTCTTTAGCTGACATGCAACCCTTGGCTCTAATGGATTCATTTGAGTTTAGAGCACAATATAACACATTCATGGCTTTTGCATTTAAGGTGAGATGACCTCTATCCACAGCAGTCAGTTCACTTCTTGTTTTCGATCTAGATCTACGAGTATTTTCATCTATAAGAGAGGCATCATATGGACCTTCACTAATAATAAACCACAATTCAATATCAATTGAACCAGAAAAATATAATCATTCTTTCTTTCCAACTCACATAATTTGACCCATTAAACATAGGTGGTCTAATCACAGAATGTCCTTCAAAAAATATGGCATTATTGGTTGTCATATTTACTCCAAAGCCGATTGAGCTTAATCTCTAGGAGACCAAACTCTGATACCAATTGTAAGGATCGAAGAAAACCAAGTGGAAGAGATAAAACAATGTACAGGTCACAAACGTAACAACAAGTAAATAGAAAGGAAAGAATTGCAAACCAATTAACTACCCAACTCCTCTTGAGCTTGTAGATTAATTCAAATAAACTTCTTCAAGTTGATGAATTACAATAACTCTTGCGTACAAAGGAAGGTTCATGTGACGACCCCACTTCTCCCAAGGGCGAACCCAAGGGTATCGGCGGGCCGCCTGCCTAACTCGCGCCAGGACTCAAAACTTAAAACAATCAAACGAGATAGCTCGAAAGAGCACTATATACAATATATACAATCCCAAAAGTTATATTTACATCTTCAAAAGTCTCGAGTCAAACCACTCTAATATACTACAACCACAACCAGCAGAAGATAGACCCTAAGAAGGGTCCTTATACAAACCACCAAAACAAAAACAACCATCCTAACTGTTCAACTATTACAAGCCAATCTAACTATACTAGTATACGAGCCAAAAGTCCCCGCGTCGGCCCCTGCTAAGGAAAACAAATGGAAAGGGGTAAGCTATATGCTTAGTAAGTAAACAGGGGCGAAAGCATAAATTTCACGTAACAGTTACACAGTAAGAGTAAAGCAAAAGCAGAAAAGTAACATCACATAATAAGGATACAGGTGGCTCCAAAGCCAATTCATATGCCATGCGTGATCTCCTGCCGACACTCCGTCGACCACACTCAATGGTCCGTAGACTTCACTTGTACACCCACCGACACCTTATCACCCTCACTGGCCAGTCACCTCACAAACTTGCCCGGGCGAACGAAATCACAAACTTGAGCTTGAGTCACAAGCTCGGGTCACAAACTTGGTCACCTTCTCGGTGAACCGGATTCACAAAATTGGTTCATAACATGAACCTACAAACTTGGTGACCTCAGACCAAGTTGGACTGACTTCGACCAAGCCCTAACCGGCTCGAATAGTCCAAACAGGTTTTAGATCGGGCCCACGAACTCACAAACTTCACAAAATTCACAAACTTTACTCGAAAGTCGCCCCGAGCCACAAGCTCAAGGGTTTTGGTTCCAAAAGGTTCATATACATATGCCAAGTACAATTATACATTCAAATTAGGGTTTAGGTCGAGTGCGATAAAGTACACCCTCGCCTAAGCACCCTTTTCACATATCTCAAACACATAGCAAAGAAAACACATCAAACTGGCCTGAATACTTACTCAAAATACCAAAAGTAGTACGAAAGCAAAATCGCTTCGCGCGTTCGCTAGTAGTGGGCCCCACCGGCTCCGCCTAGCTCACCGCTGTCTGAAATAGAAGATTTTATCACAAACGGCCACTAACATGCCCAAAACAAGCAAAACGGCAAAACGACACGCGCGCACGTAAATATGACGGACGGAAACGGAAACGGCAGATTTGATACTCATTTCTAGTTTACCCATAAGTTGAGCTACGAATATCAGATTAAGGCGTATGAGATGCCAAATCGAAGCTTAAAGGATGAACAACAACTGTTATGAAGACATCCAGAACTGAAACTGGAGGCTTCAGTCCCAAATGACCAAACACAATCGCTTACGAAATCTGGCCAATGCACAAATGGTCAGTTTTGAGTGCAAACTGTTTTCTATGCTACACATGGTCAAAAGAGCTGAAAATTGGCAGTTAGATAGTTCATTCCAAATGGAACAACTTTCATGAAGGTCGGCAATCCAAATCCGGAACGGAAATTGGTCATCAGGACCAAAACAGATCTGACCAGAAAATGGTCATTTTCACGGGCAGGCCATGTTTGTTCGGCTATATCTCAGGTTTTATAAATCCGATTCATGAAATTCCAAGGGCGTTAGAAAGCTATGATATAAGGATATAAGTTTGGTGTTTTGGTCGCAAGCCTAAACAGCTTGTAACCCAGTCAAATGTGAAGCCAAAGTTCCAGTCATAAACTGTCCAAAAACGTAACAGAATTTGACGGTCAAAACAGGTCTGAGTATTTCGTTTATAGCTCAGGATATACTAATCCGTTTAACCTGAAAATTTACAGGGATATCCGGGACTTAAGGGGCTACAATGTTGAAGAAGGAAACTTTGTCCAATTTTGAATGTAACAAGGTCAAAAATGCAAGACACTATACCAGAATTGCAAAACAGGATCACAAACCGTATTTGACCTTAATATGCGGTAATGGCACCAAATTCACTACGGTTATCGGATGGGGGTGTAAGACCCACCGTTTCGAAGCTAAGAAACAGGGTTACAATATTGGAGAAGGCCACTCAATCCAGTTCCTAGCACAACTAGGTCAAATGTGCCAAATACTAAACCAGATTCACCAAAACAGGTTTGCAAAACGCAGAAACCTGTAATCGATATAACTCAGTCCATACAAGTCCAAATGCCGAAATTCCAAAGGCATATGTTAGCTAAGACATCCAGTTACATTTCATCAGAAGACACCAACTTCAAAATCCAAACCAATTCCAGTCAAAACAGCCAAATACCAACGCAGTTTTCGCATTCTGATCAAAGCAGAACAGCTACAGTAATTTCGTCATAACTCACTCTACACTAATCCAAATGCCCTGAAATTTTACAGGCACCTTATACACATCAATACCTACAACTTTAATGTTTTGAGAAAAGTCTAATTCGGCCTCTAACCCTATGATCCAAAACCGGACAGAATTGGGATTTTATAAACCCTAACTTTCCATTTTTCCATCCAAATCCATAATTGATTGCATTTATCAACAATTCACACCTACTAGAGTTATTATAGTCCATTTCCAATCATCATACAAGGCCACAACATCCCATTCATTTTAAACCAGAAAATTCATCATAAAATGGAAAACTTCACCAAAACTCTTCAAATCAAGAAATAAATCATATATTCTAACACTTATGCCACCATTAAGCACAAAATAACCATCATTAAGTATAAGGAAGTAGTAAAACATCACTTACCTAAGAACAAGAGATGTAGAGAGGTGTTGGACACTTAGCTCTTCAAACAAACTTCACTACAACCCTTACTAGCACTAGAAGATAGGATTTTATGGAGTGAAATCTAGTCTAAGCTTTTGTTTATGGAAGATTGAAGCTTATGGAAGCTTGAAAGTTGGTGGAATTTCCTTCTTCTTTGCAAGGAGAGAGCCGGCCACAAGGAAGAGAAAAATGGTGAATTTTGGGCATTTTTTTGATATTTAATCCTTTGGTCAAAAAAAGTCAAGAAAGTAAATAGTAATTCTTAAAGTCCAACCAATAGGAAAGTGACACTTGTCACCTCCATTAATGCCTTCTTATCTTTCTTTTCTCTCTCACATCAATCACTTCACACACACTACTTATCTCTTAACACCCGATAAATTTTACACAGTATCCGAAACTTAACCTTATTGGCCGAATTTTTCCGAACTTTTCGCACTAGGGTCCCACATCCGATATACGTTCTTAATTTCTCAAAAACTAACTAATACTAGAAAAATCATCTAAAAACTCTATTTACTCAATAAAAATTATCTGGGGAAATTTTCTAATAAAGAAAATGTAGAAAAAACGGGTTTTCAATCTTAACCGGAACTTAGGGTTTAAATCTTAATCCCTACTTAGGGTTTTCGACATACTCCCAAACCAAACGTTACCGCCCAAATAATGAATATCTCAACGTAGAACGAACTGGGGCCTCACAGTTCACCTCCTCCTTACCCCGAACACCACTCGGTCAAGTCAGGAAGTTTTACTATCCCTCAGGACAACCCTCAAGAGCTACACTCATGAAGTATTCGCTCACAAATGAAAAGCTTACAATGAAACTCACACCACTAAAATTACAAATCTTCTTTGAAGAGTATTTTCTCACTAAAATCACTCTAGATCTTTTGTATCTTCTGTGTGCAAAAGTTGGTTGATGTATCTGACTAACCACTATTTATATAGGACCAAGAAAGTGCCTCATTAATGCTTCCAACGGATCGAAAGTAGCTGAAGAGTCAACTAGCCGTTGGAGTATCGGACGTCCGATACTCCTGTTTCTTGCGTCCGACAGCAGGCAGTGAGTTTGAGAAATGTGTTCCTTCCAATTCTATCGGACGTCCGGTGCAAGCTTTTTCGTGCGTGCCGAAGCAAACAAGGACGATTGAGAATATCTGTTTCCCCTATCGGCACGTCCGGCTGGAGACATATTCAGCGTCCGATGGGTTCGTCGACTTGAAAGATCCTATGCGGGACGTCGAAGCATGCGTCGAAGTTGTGCAATGATTTATCGGACGTCCGGTACTGTCATCACAAGCGTCCGACGCTTTCACCAACCTTTGTCTTCTTTCAATTGCACTTGTTCATGGAATCAAATAATTCATAACTGAATGTATATCTTGAAGAGATATTAGTATCATCCATTTGTTTTGTAAACATCAAAAGATAGGGATCAATATCAACATTCTCCCCTTTTTGATGATGACAAAAATGATGCGAAAAAAGGAAAAAGATTGAAGCAAATAAGCATAAGCTCCCCCTCACTCATTGCATCCAACTTATAATCTCAGAATAACTCCCCCTAACACATAGCATCCATTTCTTCCCCTTTTTGTCATCATAAGATGAGAGTAAAAACCAGCTACCAAAATCCAGCAACAATAACAGAGAATCCGATATTCCAAATAAAAACAGAGAAATGACAGCAATCACCAACATATCACAGCAATCATCATGAGATCAGCATTATTCTTTTTTCTTCCTTTTTGACAGCATACAAATTCAGTAAAAAATCAAGAAAAACTCAGATCAAAGCATCAGAAATATCAAAAGAGAATTACAAAAAAAAATTATGAACAAGAATCTCATCAATCTTACCAATTTCTCCTACTTGTTAGAGTTAGTATCATGTCTAACTATCCACATGCATTTCATGCCTTTTTTTATATTCTTTCTCTAATAACAATCACTTTTCATGTGACCTTTTTGACAACAGAAATTACGCATAATCAAGGAGTTATTTACATGAACAGATTTAATAAATCTTATTTGTTTTCTCTTATAAACAGTAAATTCGTTTGAATTAGAATTCAACCTATTCTTTTGAAAACAGACTTATTTCTTGTGTTTAAACAACTCATTTAGACCATCCATTCTTCTTTTCAAATCACCTTGTTCCTTTTTGAACAATTCACAAACCTTTGTTTTTCTATCAAGTTCAAAGTGTAAAGCAGTCTCACACTTTTTGAAGTAATCATTTTCAGCTTTCAACTTTTTATTTTGGTGAAAAAGATTTGCATTATCTCGAAGCAAAAAAACTAATTTTCTGTTTAACTCCTTGTTTCTAGCATAGGATTCTTTCAAACTATCATGCAATTTTATAATGAAAGATTCAAGATCATCATCAGTTTCATCATCACTTTCAAATTGAGAGTTAAAAGTTGTTACCTCATCATCTCCAATGGCCATGAAAGACAATTGAGCAGATTCTTCTTCCTCTTCAATTTCACCATCGGAGTTGCATTCATTCCATGTGAACTGGAAGTTGTTGAATCTGGGTTTTCTTTCACCTTTCCTCTTCTTCATTGGACACTCACTCATGTAGTGTCTAAGTTGGCCACATTCATAGCATTTATCAGTTTATTTTTTATTGTACTCTTGCTTCCCTTTGTTTCTTGTGCTGCTGAACTGATTTGGGAATAAGTTGATGTTTCCTCCTTTTCTGAACCTTCGTTGGTTGAGGATTCTCTTGAAACATTTTGCGATGAGAGCTAGATCATTATCATCAGTTTCCGTATCTTCTTCATCTAGGGAGGCAGAATCATCCATATCTTGAGACGCCTTTAGAGCAATACTCCTTCTTACTTTCGCATCCTCTTCCTCTTGCACTTTGGACTTAAGCTTCAACTCATAAGAGGTCAGAGAATTAATAAGTGATTCAATAGGCATAGTATTCAAATCTTTAGCCTCCTCAATACCAGTCACTTTATTTTCCCAATCATTGGACAAGGCATTCAGAATTTTTCTATTTTTCTCTCCTATGGTATATTCTTTTTCCAGAACCTCTAAATCTTTAATAAGATCATTGAATCTACAATACATTTGATCAATATTTTCATGAGGTTCCATCTTAAACGACTCATATTTAGTAACTAAAATAGATTTCTTTTGCTCTCTAACATTCTCGCTACCTTCATGAAATTCTTTCAATTTGTCCCGAATGTCTTTAGCTGACATGCAACCCTTGGCTCTAATGGATTCATTTGAGTCTAGAGCACAATATAACACATTCATCGCTTTTGCATTTAAGGTGAGATGACCTCTATCCACAGCAGTCAGTTCACTTCTTGTTTTCGATCTAGATCTATGAGTATTTTCATCTATAAGAGAGGCATCATATGGACCTTCACTAATAATAAACCACAATTCAATATCAATTGATTGCAAAAATATAATCATTCTTTCTTTCCAACTCACATAATTTGACCCATTAAACATAGGTGGTCTAATCACAGAATGTCCTTCAAAAAATATGGCATTATTGGTTGTCATATTTACTCCAAAGCCGATTGAGCTTAATCTCTAGGAGACCAAACTCTGATACCAATTGTAAGGATCGAAGAAAACCAAGTGGAAGAGATAAACAATGTACAGATCACAAACGTAACAACAAGTAAATAGAAAGGAAAGAATTGCAAACCAATTAACTACCCAACTCCTCTTGAGCTTGTAGATTAATTCAAATAAACTTCTTCAAGTTGATGAATTACAATAACTCTTGCGTACAAAGGAAGGTTCACCTCCTCATTACCCCGAACACCACTCGGTCAAGTCAGGAAGTTTTACTATCCCTCAGGACAACCCTCAAGAGCTACACTCATGAAGTATTCGCTCACAAATGAAAAGCTTACAATGAAACTCACACCACTAAAACTACAAATCTTCTTTGAAGAGTATTTTCTCACTAAAATCACTCTAGATCTTTTGTATCTTCTGTGTGCAAAAGTTGGTTGATGTATCTGACTAACCACTATTTATATAGGACCAAGAAAGTGCCTCATTAATGCTTCCAACGGATCGAAAGTAGCTGAAGAGTCAACTAGCCGTTGGAGTATCGGACGTCCGGTATCCTGTTTCTTGCGTCCGACAGTAGGCAGTGAGTTTGAGAAATTTTCTTCAATTCTATCAGATGTCCGGTGCAAGCTTTTTGTGCGTCCGACAGCAAACATGGAGATTGAGAAATCATCTTGTTTCTATTGGACGTCCGGTGGAGACATATTCAGCGTCCGATGGTTTGGTCGACTTCGAAAGATCCTATCGGACGTCCGAAGCATGCGTCCGAAGTTGTGCAATGATTATCGGACGTCCGGTACTGTCATCACAAGCGTCCGACAGCTTTCAACAACCTTTGTCTTCTTTCAATTGCACTTGTTCGTGGAATCAAATAACTTCATAACTGAAAGTATATCTTGAAGAAATATTAGTATTATCCATTGTTTTGTAAACATCAAAAGTTAGGGACCAAGGTCAACATTCTCCCCCTTTTTGATGATGACAAAACAATGGATGGAAAAAGGAAAAAGATTGAGCAAATGAGCATAAGCTCCCCCTCACTCATTGCATCCAAACTTATAATCTCAGAATAACTCCCCCTAACACATAGCATCCATTTCTTCCCCTTTTTGTCATTATAAGATGAGAGTAAAAACCAGCTACCAAAATCCAGCAACAATAACAGAGAATCCGATATTCCAAATAAAAACAGAGAAATGACAGCAATCACCAACATATCACAGCAATCATCATGAGATCAGCATTATTCTTTTTTCTCCCTTTTTGACAGCATACAAATTCAGTAAAAAATCAAGAAAAACTCAGATCAAAGCATCAGAAATATCAAAAGAGAATTACAAAAAAAATTATGAACAAGAATCTCATCAATCTTACCAATTTCTCCTACTTGTTAGAGTTAGTATCATGTCTAACTATCCACATGCATTTCATGCCTTTTTTTATATTCTTTCTCTAATAACAATCACTTTTCATGTGACCTTTTTGACAACAGAAATTACGCATAATCAAGGAGTTATTTACATGAACAGATTTAATAAATCTTATTTGTTTTCTCTTATAAACAATAAATTCGTTTGAATTAGAATTCAACCTATTCTTTTGAAAACAGACTTATTTCTTGTGTTTAAACAACTCATTTAGACCATCCATTCTTCTTTTCAAATCACCTTGTTCCTTTTTGAACAATTCACAAACCTTTGTTTTTCTATCAAGTTCAAAGTGTAAAGCAGTCTCACACTTTTTGAAGTAATCATTTTCAACTTTCAACTTTTTATTTTGGTGAAAAAGATTTGCATTATCTCGAATCAAAAAAACTAATTTTCTGTTTAACTCCTTGTTTCTAGCATAGGATTCTTTCAAACTATCATGCAATTTTATAATGAAAGATTCAAGATCATCATCACTTTCATCATCACTTTCAAATTGAGAGTTAAAAGTTGTTACCTCATCATCTCCAATGGCCATGAAAGACAATTGAGCAGATTCTTCTTCCTCTTCAATTTCACCATCGGAGTTGCATTCATTCGATGTGAACTGGAAGTTGTTGAATCTGGGTTTTCTTTCACCTTTCCTCTTCT
>NW_020861726.1:0-22980 GCF_003713205.1 Coffea eugenioides
TTTACCTATTTCTGAGAGAGTTAACCTAGATGGTAAGAAAAAGGCTGAGTTCATGCGGGATTTGCATACCAAAGCTAGAGCTAATATTGAGAAACGTACCCTTCAATACATTCAAAGTGCCAACAAGGGACGTCGCAAGATGGTGTTTGAACCAGGTGATTGGGTTTGGATACACATGAGAAAGGAGCGTTTTCCAAACCAAAGGCGCAACAAACTACTTCCACGGGGTGATGGCCCATTTCAAGTTGTGGAGCGCATCAATGACAATGCCTACAAACTTGACCTTCCAGGTGAGTATGGAGTACATGCTACATTCAATGTGGCTGGCTTGAGTCCTTTTCATGCAGATGACGAGCTTGATTTGGGGACAAATCGCCTTCAAGAGGAGGGGATTGATGAGGGGTTCAAGGCTGGTCAAACACAAGTTGCACAAGTCATTCAAGTACCAAGTGGTCCAGTCACAAGAGCTCGTGCCAAGAAGATGCGTGAATCTTTACAAGCCCTTGTGAGTACAATCCAAGGCCGCATTGGAGATGATTTAAAGATTATTGAAGGCTTGGAGAATGAAGATTCAAAACTTTACACATTGCTCCAAGTAGAAGACCCTCCAGCGCCTGTTGCTAGTTAGGCGTGCCCTCACCTAGCGATCACGCTTAAGGAAGAGTTAAGCTAGTTCCATTATTTATCTTTTATAGTTAAATATTAGTTAAAGTCAGTCCATTATGAACTTAGGGCTGGCCGAATCCTTTTCATTAATTGGTAGGGTTAGTTTAGTCAATTTTGGGATTAGGGTTAATGCTTGTAAAGGCTATAAATAGCCATACTTCCTCCTTGTTAAGGGGATTCAGAAATTACATAATATTTGTGAGTTTATTCACTTTTCTCTTCCAAGAGAGCTTTGCTTGAATACTTGAGAGTTTTCTTGAGTTATTCAAATTGAACTTATCAATCAAGTATACACCTTGATTGTGGCGTTCTTCTATCCAGATCGTTGGTTCACTAAATCGTTAGTTGTTGGGTTGAGATTCATCTTAGTTCATCAACTCGGGGTTTAGAGGGGTCATACGTGCTGCCTTTTCAACTTGATTGTTCGTCTAGATCCGCGCGTTCGTATCAGTTGGTATCAAGAGCTAGTCGACGACATCAAGTATATCCCATTGCGTCTTGTAAGTTTTCCTCAAAAAAAAAAAAATTTCGTTTCTTATAGTGTTAAATTCTGGTCGTATAGGAATTCCATAAGCGGCTAGGGTTTTGTCTTGTGTTCTTGTTGTTTTATCCTTGTTTTCGTTGATTGTCTTGAATTTTCGTGTTGGTTGTTGTCCGCAATTCATCCATCGTGTGTCTTGATTTCGTGGGTCTTGTGACTTGTATCTTGAAGTCTTGAACTCATATAGAGTCATCCAAAAAAAAAAAAAGGGGTTACTGTTCATCGGGCGCAATGCACCCGAAAACACTGTTCATCCGTAAAAGAGAGGGGAAAAACTATTTTCTGGTTGTGTCTTGATGGAACCATGGCTGACCTTGAAATTTCCTAGTGTCCCCTTATATTGGTGGGGATTGTAAATCTTATTGGAAGTTTCTTGGGCTGCAAAATTGATATCCTGAACTTCATGAAAATTGGTGTTAGGGTTTTTCTTGGAAATTACGCTAGGGTTTTGTAGTTTCTTGAATTTTCGTGGGCTGCCATCAAGTTTTTGTTGGATATTGTTGTTCAAACTCTTGAAATCTGGAAATTTTGATTGAATCTTGAAGTTCTTGGGTGGGAAAACAAGGGTCCTTGAAAATCTTGTTCTCAACCTTTCCAAATCTTGAACCTTCAAAACAAAACCAAAGTTCTTGTCTCGAACTTGCGGCTGCCCTTGCTCAAATTTGACACAAAAATCTTGTTTCTTGTGTGTAGGATCCGAATTGAAAAAGAAAGAAAGATCCATCTTGCAAAAAAAAAAAAACAACGCAAGAAAGAAAAAGAAAACACAAATCGGATTTCAAGAACAAGAAAATAATTTGCTTGGGTAGCCTAGCCGAGCTTGGGTTGAAAGAACAAACCTTGTTGCCTTCAATCTTGAACTATTGGCCGCCTCTCTTTTGTCCACGAAATACCAGAAAACCAGCAGCCATTAACACCCCAAAACAACCAAGAAACCTTGCTATTAAATAGCCACAAAAGGTGGGAAGATAAGATAGGGTTTCCTACTTTGTAGCCACCTCTTGCTTTTGTTTCTTGATTGTGGTTTGTGCCAACTGCCCAGCCGATCCTTGGTGCATATTTTATAGTATTTCCAGCCAATAAAAACATGGTTTACAAGTCCCAAGAGTCCTAAAATTAGCTACTAGTCACAAACCAAACTTTCCCTTTTCTTGATTTTTTTTTCTTGGGCGGACAGCTTAGGGTATTTTTCCAGCATATTGTACATTTCCTTTTGTGTCTTAAAATCAGTCCAATAAACTTCCAAAAATCACAACCTTCATCCGCCACACTTGGGTGTAATTTGATTCAAGTTTGATTGAATTTCTTCAAGAAAATTTTGATTTCTTCAAGAAAAGCAATCTAGTGACTTGAGAAGTGATTGGTGAGATCATTAGAGTGTTTTAATACACTTGAGTGAAACACGAGTGTGAGTGATATACTAAGGGAGTGAGTGAGGTGTTATTTCCACTAACCCTATTTTTGCAGGAGTACCTCAACATGTCCGAAGGGAAGGAAACTACTCCTTTTGATATTAAACTTGTGATGGATGCTATGACTGATAAATTGCTCAAGATAATGAAACAGGAATTAGAACCATTGCATGAGAGGATGGATAGTCTCGAACACTCCCAAACCAATTCTAAGTCCCGGAGACACAAAGCGCCAACCCGTGACTATGAAAGTTCCAACTCCGAGGAGGAATATGGGTCGAGGACATGGAGGAATAAACACCGTAAAGCTGGTGTGGATCCAATCAAAGGCGTTAAAATGCAATTGCCTACTTTCCAAGGCAAATCCGACCCCGATGTCTATTTGGAATGGGAGAAACGAGTGGAGTTGATCTTTGATTGCAATGATTACACCGAGGAGCAGCAAATGAGACTTGCAGTCATGCAATTCACCGACTACGCCATAGTGTGGTGGGATCAAATCACTACCAGTAGAAGGCGAAGTGGTGAATACCCTATCACTACATGGACCGAATTGAAGGGTGTCATGAAAAAACGCTTTGTTCCTAGTCACTACCTCCGTGACTTGTACCTCAAACTTCAAAATTTGACACAAGGAACCAAAAGCGTGGAGGACTACCATAAGAAGATGGAGATAGCCATGTTACGGGCTGACATTGTCGAGGACCGGGAAGCTACTATGGCACGATTTTTAAGTGGATTGAGGCCTGAAATAGCGGATCAAGTGGAGATGCACCACTATGTGGACCTCCATGATATGCTAGACAAAGCTATTAAGATTGAAAGGAGGCTCAAGAGGAGGGGTCCAATTCGACAAAATTCCAACTTCCAAGCTGGAAATTGGAGAAACCAACCCTTCAAGAGGGAGGTTAGCCCCTCTAGTGCATTCCCTTTGACCAAACAAGGTGGGACAACCAAGGAATCACTAAGGCCGAATGCAACTTCCTCAAAACCACCCTCAAGGGGCGATGGTAGGCCTACTCATGAGGTAAGCAAAGTTCGAAACCGAGACACTAAGTGCTTTAAGTGTCAAGGATTTGGGCATATTGCTTCCCAATGCCCAAATCAAAGAGTTATGCTTATGCTACCAAATGGTGAAGTAGAAACGGATGAGGAGGATGAGTGTGAGGACATGCCTCCCTTGGTTGAGGAAGATGAGGAATTTGAGGAGATACCAGCTCATGGTAAAGTTGGTATGGTTGCAAGGCGAGCTCTAACTACTCAAGCTGGTAGAGATGACCTTCAACGAGAGAACATATTTTACTCAAGGTGCCATGTGATGGACAAGCTTTGTAGCTTGGTAATTGACCCAGGGAGCTGTACCAATGTTGCTAGTGCACTCATGGTGGAACGATTGAACTTGCCAACAAGTGATCACCCCCGACCTTACAAACTACAATGGTTGAATAATAGTGGTGAGGAGTACCAAGATGTATTCCCTGAGGATATACCTAATGGGTTACCACCTTTGAGGGGAATTGAACATCAAATTGATTTCATTCCTGGCTCTTCCCTTCCAAATAAGGCACCATATAGGACTAATCCGGAGGAAACTAAGGAGCAACAAAGGCAAGTAGAGGACTTGCTTAGTAAGGGCTGGATTCAAGAGAGTCTAAGTCCTTGTGCTGTACCTGTCCTACTTGTGCCAAAGAAAGATGGAGGATGGAGGATGTGCACCGATTGTAGAGCCATAAATGCCATAACGGTAAAGTATCGCCATCCCATACCTCGATTAGATGACATGCTTGATGAGTTACATGGTGCTATTATATTTACTAAGATTGACTTGAAAAGTGGTTATCACCAAATACGCATGAAAGAAGGGGTTGAGTGGAAAACAGCATTTAAAACAAAACATGGTCTGTATGAGTGGTTGGTCATGCCTTTTGGCTTAACTAATGCACCTAGTACCTTCATGAGGTTAATGAACCATGTTTTGCGTTCTTTTATTGGTCAATTTGTGGTAGTCTACTTTGATGACATTTTGATCTATAGTAAGAGTGCAGAAGAGCATGTTGTGCATGTACGAATGGTCTTAGATGCACTTCGAAAGGCAAGCCTCAATGCTAACCTTAAGAAGTGTACTTTTTGCACTAACCAACTTGTCTTCCTAGGTTATGTTGTGAGTGAACAGGGAATACGAGTTGACCAAGAAAAGGTGAAGGCCATAAATGAGTGGCCAATTCCAACCAGTGTAAGTGAGGTAAGGAGTTTTCATGGCTTGGCAAGCTTCTATAGACGCTTTGTCAAGGATTTCAGCACCATTGATGCCCCACTTACAGCCATTATCAAGAAAAATGTGCCGTTCCAATGGGAAGAAGAACAAGCTAAGTCTTTCCAATTACTTAAACACAAGCTCACACATGCACCTGTATTAAGTTTACCTAATTTTGACAAGGCTTCTGGTGTAGGTATTGGAGCTGTGCTAATTCAAGAGGGGAAACCAGTGGCCTACTTTAGTGAGAAGTTGAATGGTGCTTCGTTGAACTACTCGACTTATGACAAGGAGTTGATGGCCTTGGTGCGAGCTCTCCAAACTTGGCAACACTACCTCAGGCCTCGGGAATTCATACTCCACACTGATCATGAATCGCTCAAACACATCAAATCACAAACCAAATTGAGCAAAAGGCATGCGAGGTGGGTAGCTTTCATTGATAGTTTTGCTTTTGTCATCAAATATAAGGTTGGAAAGACTAATGTAGTGGCCGATGCACTTTCTAGAAGGTATACACTAATCACTACATTAGACACTAAGTTGCTTGGCTTTGAATTCATTAAGGATTTATACGCAGCTTACCTAGACTTTGGTGAGATTTTCACAACCTTGCCACGAGTTACTCGTGAGCATTATTCTATGTCGCAGGGGTTCTTGTACTACAAAGGTAAACTATGTATTCCAATGTGCTCCATTCGACTTTTGTTGGTTAGAGAGGCTCATGGTGGAGGCCTCATGGGACATTTTGGAGTGGCCAAGACCTTGTCAATTCTCCAAGAACATTTCTACTGGCCTCGCATGAAGAGGGATGTCGAGAGGCATACACAAGGGTGTGTAACTTGTCACCAAGCAAAATCAAAGGTACATCCTTATGGACTCTATACTCCTTTACCCATTCCACATGAACCTTGGGTAGATTTGTCTATGGACTTTGTACTTGGATTGCCCAGAACTAGACAAGGGCATGACTCCATTTATGTGGTAGTTGATCGTTTCTCAAAGATGGCTCACTTCGTTCCTTGCCATAAAACTGATGATGCTAAACATGTGGCTGATTTATTCTTTAGAGACATAGTGCGTTTACATGGGGTACCTCGTACCATTGTTTCTGATAGGGATGTAAGGTTCCTTAGCTACTTTTGGAAAACTTTGTGGTGTAAACTAGGGACTAAATTGCTTTTCTCTACTTCTAGTCACCCACAAACTGATGGACAAACTGAAGTGGTTAATCGGACTTTATCTACATTGTTGCGAGCAATTATTTAAAAGAACATTACCTCCTGGGAAGATTGCTTGCCTCATGTTGAATTTGCATATAATCGCACTGTGCATACTTCTACTCAATTTTCACCTTTTGAAATTGTTTATGGATTTAACCTTCTCACACCTTTAGACTTGTCTCCTTTACCTATTTCTGAGAGAGTTAACCTAGATGGTAAGAAAAAGGCTGAGTTCATGCGGGATTTGCATACCAAAGCTAGAGCTAATATTGAGAAACGTACCCTTCAATACATTCAAAGTGCCAACAAGGGACGTCGCAAGATGGTGTTTGAACCAGGTGATTGGGTTTGGATACACATGAGAAAGGAGCGTTTTCCAAACCAAAGGCGCAACAAACTACTTCCACGGGGTGATGGCCCATTTCAAGTTGTGGAGCGCATCAATGACAATGCCTACAAACTTGACCTTCCAGGTGAGTATGGAGTACATGCTACATTCAATGTGGCTGGCTTGAGTCCTTTTCATGCAGATGACGAGCTTGATTTGGGGACAAATCGCCTTCAAGAGGAGGGGATTGATGAGGGGTTCAAGGCTGGTCAAACACAAGTTGCACAAGTCATTCAAGTACCAAGTGGTCCAGTCACAAGAGCTCGTGCCAAGAAGATGCGTGAATCTTTACAAGCCCTTGTGAGTACAATCCAAGGCCGCATTGGAGATGATTTAAAGATTATTGAAGGCTTGGAGAATGAAGATTCAAAACTTTAGCTGGTGACGACCCCACCTCCCCCTAAGGCATACCAAAGGGTTCGGCGGACCGCCTGCCCAGCTCTCGCCAGGACTCACTCACTAACTCAATCGAGTCATGTACACACATCCATGAACCATAATTAACATTCACAATTCAAGCTTATAATTTACATTGATAGAAAACGGGGTACAAAGTCTTAATACACCAAACTAGCTCAAAACGTATACAATCCAAGTACATCATGTTCCATTCAAGGAATAGCGCGAGTACAAGACCAAAAAGTCAAAAGTCAAAACAAAAGGCTACGTTAGCTTTTACAAGTCTCGCGCGTCACTCGTATCCCTGTAAGGAAAACAAATAGCGTGGTATGAGCTAAAAGCCCAGTGAGGTTCCAAATAGCAAATTGACCATTATTTTTTTTTGTACAAGTTTCGATATAGCAAAGTAACGAGCATGAAGAGTTCATAAATGTGAACAATAACACGTCAAGTAGCAATCTCAAAATGAGCGAGTGTAGAAGTTTTTCACAAGCAACAATAATCCAATAAGCAATAATCACTCCAAAGTATAAGGATACGGATGACTCTCAGGAGCCAAATTCCCATTTCATTACCAGAAGCTTGATCACGTAGTAGTTGACACTCCGTCAACTTTCAAGTAAGTAACCAATCCAGTAGAACACCACTTACACGACTCTCCGTCCACCATTCACACCCCCTACTGGGCCCAAAATCCTCAATAAACATGGGTGGTAATACTCGAGTATACCGTTAGTCGAGGAGATAACACTCCACTCGACATTACAAGTGACCCAGGGTTTGTTATCTAATCGACCAGGCCCTTGCCGGCTCGACTCGAGTAACTCGCCACAGGGTTTCCGGAATTCCAGGAAGTGCGCACATCATGAACGAGTATATCAAGTCAATTGCAATCAATAAACAAGTATATCACGTAAGGGCAAGTGCGATAAAGTACACTCTTGCCCTATCAATTCACGTATATAACATGTACTCATATTGGTCATGTATCAAGTTCAAGTATCAAGTTCAATTCAGTATTTGAAAGCACTCACCAAAAGATATAGTGCCTTTATTGATCACTTTCAGGGTATACTCCGGGTTCGGAGTCCAAATCTGCGATAAAACTCAGTTTGAGAACTTTGAAATATGACTAAGATTCGAAACTTAGACGTTTTATTCAATCAAAATCAAGAAACTGGAATTCACTTGGAGAGTAGTCGTGAAATAGTTGCTCGCTCTTCAAACTGAAAAATTTGATAACATTTTTGCTTGAAGATGACTCTTGAGTCAAAAGTGCAAATAAAACGGTTTCGTAGTGATTCATATCGTTTTCCTAAGGGTACAAGTTCGGTCAAGTCCTAACATATAACCCTTGATAAACAAATGACAAAGGTCCTCGATAGTTCAAGGAATAATCACTTAACCTTCACTCAAGTCACAAAGAGAGTTTTCTAGACCTCGAGTAAAAATTCGGGCAGCATGCCCTTTGTGTTTACCTAATTTCCAGCCATTTAGGCTTCATTATTTTTCTTCAACAACATCCCAACATCATACAAATAAGCAATTTATGTCAAGAGCCGTTCCATAGGCTCACAATATCATAACAACAAGAATCGCATCAAGTACAGGTGCAGAAACGCAATTTAGTTCAAGACAGTTTTGACGTACAAATGCGGTAATACCATACCCGAGGCTACGCTTATCAGATTAAAACGAAACCTATGCCGTTTCGAAGCTAAGACACAGAGCTACAACATTCATGAAGGTCACGTAGTCCAGTTCCTAATGTAACTTAGTCAAAATCTCAGATTACTAAACCAGAAACCAGTTCGTCAGTTGTTTAAACGTATTATGCTGTAACGGACCTAACTCAGTGTACACAAGTCCGAATCAGGTTTTCTTTGAGGCGTTTTAAAGCTACTTCAGAACACTACAACTTTTATGTTTTGGCCCAGAGCTAAATCAGAATGGATCCTGGTCAAAAATCGTGATAAACTGGACTGAACTGAAGAAACGGACTGCTGGGAAATTCTTAAAACAGTAGGGGTATTTTGGACTTTTCACGTTCTGCGTTGCTCCGATTGAGCTGAAATTTTATAGGCACCTATAAAACACCATTCTCTACAACTTTCCTTCTTTGACCAAAGGCCAATTCGGCCTCTAACATATAGGTACAATTTCGGACAGAATGCTTGGGCAATTTTCCAGAAATCTGGAATTTTTAGTTCTAAGTGTAATTTCCTCAAATTTCTGGTTCTATTCACCACTAAACAACCTTATATAACCTTAATTACAACATTCATGCATCATACATCACATTGAGCAGAAAATCAGAAACCCTAGTTCATCAAATAAATTGGGGAAAACCTCTAAATCATGCTAATCATCCATAATCTCACCACTATAATCACCTACTAAACTTAATTTAACAAGATTAGATGTAAAACTTGGAGAGATAAACTCTCTTACCTTGATTAAAAGTCACCAAGAGTAGCACAAGCTCTCCCCTTCAAGAATCACACCACCACTCACTAGCTAGTCACTAGAAAGCAAGTTTAATCGGTTTACTTCGCTCGATTCCTCACTTATTTGTTGGATTTGGAGATGAAATGAAGAAATCTTCCTTGGTGTTTTCTCCAAGCTAAGTTCGGCCAGCCCAGCAGAAATAAGGAAGAAAGGGCTAAGTGTTAAGGTTATATGGTTGGTAATGGTCTTGAGTAAGAAGCCATGAGGTGGTGACACTTGTCACCACCACCACCCTTTTTTTTTTCTCTTTCTTTCTTGCCTTTCTTAGCCACCAATTTTCGGTCAACATGCTGCCAAGAGAGAAGATATTATGTGCAAAAGTCAACAAACTTGTTGGGTAAGAAAAATGGTGGTCAAGTGGTGCGTTCAATCGGTAATGCGCGGGACCCGCTGGTTCGCGCCGTTTTTCTTAACAACTCACGTACTAGGGTTTTTATTTCCCATTCACTAACCTTATATCATTGCCACTAGTCACATATTATTTCTCACTTAAAAGTCACTTTTAATCCCCAAATTAATTCTTATTCTGTACCGAAAATTCATCCGGCTAAAAATCGCGAAAACCCTAATTTCGCTCCAAACTTGAAACCGAAGCGTAAAACCCTATTTTCTAGGTTTATTTACACTTAGAGTGAAATATTTGGGTAGTGGCCTTTGATAAATACAAATTTTCAAATAAAAGGGTATTTTTGAGGAAAAATGCAAGGAATTTGCGAGTCCTCACATTCTCTCCCCCTTAAAAGAATTTCGACCTCGAAATTCATACATGCACTTCGAATAACGTAGGGTACTTTCCTTATATATTCATTTCCGGCTCTCAGGTCTCACTATAGCCAAAACTTAGAGAAACAATAGAAATCACGAATCGTACCTTCTACTATCTCTGTTGGTTCAGGTACTGCCTGTTGGTTCAAGGCATACGCTCTAGCTGGCATTCTTGGCTTAGTCCCTCCTACACTTGCTTGTTCAGGGTTTAGGCGTGATCTACGGGGACAGGTTGCAAGCTGGTGTTCGGTGCTACCACACCATAAACATTTTCCCGCCTTTCGCCAACAATCACTCTCCACGTGATTGGCCTTCCCACAGTACCCGCAAGGTACTTGAGGGGTTGAGGTCTGACCTCCTTGTGAGGCACCTCTTGCTTGACCCCAGCCACGCGAAGCTCCTCTTGGAGTACTTTCCTTAGATATCCCTGAAATTTTCTCACTACTATCTCCTCGGCTTATCTTAGAAGGTGGCATATCAAAATCACTTTGTCCTTGCCTTTGACTTCCACCAGGCGCACCTTTCCTTTTTGCATGGAAAGCTCTCACTTGTGCCCTAGCAGTCTCTATCCTCAAGGCTTTCTCCAGAACCTCCGTGAAAGTATTAATTTGGACCGCTGCTAAGGCTTCTTGTAATTCCACATTCAATCCTTGTATAAACCTCCGTACTTTTCTCGGCTCCGTAGCTATCAGTTCAGGAGCAAATTTGGACAACTTTGTAAACTGAGTCTCATACTCAGTTACACTCAACATCCCCTGACGGAGTTTAATGAATTCGTCCTCTCTCTTCTCCTGGACGATGGGTGGAAGGTATTTTTCGTTGAAGTCCCGTGCAAAATTTAGCCAAGTCCAGGCAGTTCCCTCTCTCTCCCACTTGGCCCTCACTACATTCCACCAAGCCCTAGCTGGCCCCTCAAACTGAAATACAGCAAATTGGACTTGTCTCTCCTCAGTATAGTTTAGGGCAGCAAAGATATTTATCATGGCCTCCAGCCATTTCTCAGCCTCATACGGGTCTGGCCCTCCTAAAAACTTGGGTGGGGAGAACTTTTGGAATCTCTCCAAAGCTCTATCCTGCCCCATATCAGGGTCTCTAGGTTGGTTTACAGAACCTTGACCCTGTTGCTCCACCAACCGAGTCAAAATATTAGTCATCTGTTGGATGGCAGTGGCCACCTGATCTCCCCCGACAGTCTGGGGTTCAGGTTGCTGCTCAACCGCTGCCTCCCTCTCCTCTCTCGGTTCTGGCACCAGTTCCTGTGCTTGTTCACCTTCACGGCCTCGCCTAGAACCGCGTTCTCGATTAGTTTTCTTGGTCCGACTTCTTTTATCTTCCATGTTTCGCAGCTAATAAACTAGAACAATATAACCAACTAATCAATAATAGATCATAGCCACTAAGTAACTATATAAATACAAACAACATAAGACAGAATATTGCAAATCATAACCCCTCTAAATCATAAAACAAGGCAATACAATACATTCGAGCAAAACAAGTCACATAACTTATCGAGCATTAACCCTAGGTATCGCTCAGGCACTATACTTAATCAAGGCTCGAAACACATGAATAAGAAAGATCCCAAATCCCATGAATATCTTCAATATTTTTCAAGTCCAGACTACTCGCATTCCCTGTGCCTTTGCTTTCACCATCCAAACTTATCCAAATATTACACGAGATCTCAGCTAATCGTAAAGATGTCACTCTTTGGTATTCGGGGACAAGAATCCGAAAATATGATAATTCACCCCTCAAGCTGGCCAGGCTCAAGAGCAAATCACCCGTATTAGAGATTCCTACCCAACATACATATCTAAGGTCCCCAACAATAGACAATTGTTCCATACTTAACAAGTCAATCCCCACAGTCCGAGAACCCTCTCCCGGCACGAGCTCAATAAGAGCTCTGATACCATCTGTGACGACCCCACCTCCCCCTAAGGCATACCAAAGGGTTCGGCGGACCGCCTGCCCAGCTCTCGCCAGGACTCACTCACTAACTCAATCGAGTCATGTACACACATCCATGAACCATAATTAACATTCACAATTCAAGCTTATAATTTACATTGATAGAAAACGGGGTACAAAGTCTTAATACACCAAACTAGCTCAAAACGTATACAATCCAAGTACATCATGTTCCATTCAAGGAATAGCGCGAGTACAAGACCAAAAAGTCAAAAGTCAAAACAAAAGGCTACGTTAGCTTTTACAAGTCTCGCGCGTCACTCGTATCCCTGTAAGGAAAACAAATAGCGTGGTATGAGCTAAAAGCCCAGTGAGGTTCCAAATAGCAAATTGACCATTATTTTTTTTTTGTACAAGTTTCGATATAGCAAAGTAACGAGCATGAAGAGTTCATAAATGTGAACAATAACACGTCAAGTAGCAATCTCAAAATGAGCGAGTGTAGAAGTTTTTCACAAGCAACAATAATCCAATAAGCAATAATCACTCCAAAGTATAAGGATACGGATGACTCTCAGGAGCCAAATTCCCATTTCATTACCAGAAGCTTGATCACGTAGTAGTTGACACTCCGTCAACTTTCAAGTAAGTAACCAATCCAGTAGAACACCACTTACACGACTCTCCGTCCACCATTCACACCCCCTACTGGGCCCAAAATCCTCAATAAACATGGGTGGTAATACTCGAGTATACCGTTAGTCGAGGAGATAACACTCCACTCGACATTACAAGTGACCCAGGGTTTGTTATCTAATCGACCAGGCCCTTGCCGGCTCGACTCGAGTAACTCGCCACAGGGTTTCCGGAATTCCAGGAAGTGCGCACATCATGAACGAGTATATCAAGTCAATTGCAATCAATAAACAAGTATATCACGTAAGGGCAAGTGCGATAAAGTACACTCTTGCCCTATCAATTCACGTATATAACATGTACTCATATTGGTCATGTATCAAGTTCAAGTATCAAGTTCAATTCAGTATTTGAAAGCACTCACCAAAAGATATAGTGCCTTTATTGATCACTTTCAGGGTATACTCCGGGTTCGGAGTCCAAATCTGCGATAAAACTCAGTTTGAGAACTTTGAAATATGACTAAGATTCGAAACTTAGACGTTTTATTCAATCAAAATCAAGAAACTGGAATTCACTTGGAGAGTAGTCGTGAAATAGTTGCTCGCTCTTCAAACTGAAAAATTTGATAACATTTTTGCTTGAAGATGACTCTTGAGTCAAAAGTGCAAATAAAACGGTTTCGTAGTGATTCATATCGTTTTCCTAAGGGTACAAGTTCGGTCAAGTCCTAACATATAACCCTTGATAAACAAATGACAAAGGTCCTCGATAGTTCAAGGAATAATCACTTAACCTTCACTCAAGTCACAAAGAGAGTTTTCTAGACCTCGAGTAAAAATTCGGGCAGCATGCCCTTTGTGTTTACCTAATTTCCAGCCATTTAGGCTTCATTATTTTTCTTCAACAACATCCCAACATCATACAAATAAGCAATTTATGTCAAGAGCCGTTCCATAGGCTCACAATATCATAACAACAAGAATCGCATCAAGTACAGGTGCAGAAACGCAATTTAGTTCAAGACAGTTTTGACGTACAAATGCGGTAATACCATACCCGAGGCTACGCTTATCAGATTAAAACGAAACCTATGCCGTTTCGAAGCTAAGACACAGAGCTACAACATTCATGAAGGTCACGTAGTCCAGTTCCTAATGTAACTTAGTCAAAATCTCAGATTACTAAACCAGAAACCAGTTCGTCAGTTGTTTAAACGTATTATGCTGTAACGGACCTAACTCAGTGTACACAAGTCCGAATCAGGTTTTCTTTGAGGCGTTTTAAAGCTACTTCAGAACACTACAACTTTTATGTTTTGGCCCAGAGCTAAATCAGAATGGATCCTGGTCAAAAATCGTGATAAACTGGACTGAACTGAAGAAACGGACTGCTGGGAAATTCTTAAAACAGTAGGGGTATTTTGGACTTTTCACGTTCTGCGTTGCTCCGATTGAGCTGAAATTTTATAGGCACCTATAAAACACCATTCTCTACAACTTTCCTTCTTTGACCAAAGGCCAATTCGGCCTCTAACATATAGGTACAATTTCGGACAGAATGCTTGGGCAATTTTCCAGAAATCTGGAATTTTTAGTTCTAAGTGTAATTTCCTCAAATTTCTGGTTCTATTCACCACTAAACAACCTTATATAACCTTAATTACAACATTCATGCATCATACATCACATTGAGCAGAAAATCAGAAACCCTAGTTCATCAAATAAATTGGGGAAAACCTCTAAATCATGCTAATCATCCATAATCTCACCACTATAATCACCTACTAAACTTAATTTAACAAGATTAGATGTAAAACTTGGAGAGATAAACTCTCTTACCTTGATTAAAAGTCACCAAGAGTAGCACAAGCTCTCCCCTTCAAGAATCACACCACCACTCACTAGCTAGTCACTAGAAAGCAAGTTTAATCGGTTTACTTCGCTCGATTCCTCACTTATTTGTTGGATTTGGAGATGAAATGAAGAAATCTTCCTTGGTGTTTTCTCCAAGCTAAGTTCGGCCAGCCCAGCAGAAATAAGGAAGAAAGGGCTAAGTGTTAAGGTTATATGGTTGGTAATGGTCTTGAGTAAGAAGCCATGAGGTGGTGACACTTGTCACCACCACCACCCTTTTTTTTTTCTCTTTCTTTCTTGCCTTTCTTAGCCACCAATTTTCGGTCAACATGCTGCCAAGAGAGAAGATATTATGTGCAAAAGTCAACAAACTTGTTGGGTAAGAAAAATGGTGGTCAAGTGGTGCGTTCAATCGGTAATGCGCGGGACCCGCTGGTTCGCGCCGTTTTTCTTAACAACTCACGTACTAGGGTTTTTATTTCCCATTCACTAACCTTATATCATTGCCACTAGTCACATATTATTTCTCACTTAAAAGTCACTTTTAATCCCCAAATTAATTCTTATTCTGTACCGAAAATTCATCCGGCTAAAAATCGCGAAAACCCTAATTTCGCTCCAAACTTGAAACCGAAGCGTAAAACCCTATTTTCTAGGTTTATTTACACTTAGAGTGAAATATTTGGGTAGTGGCCTTTGATAAATACAAATTTTCAAATAAAAGGGTATTTTTGAGGAAAAATGCAAGGAATTTGCGAGTCCTCACACTTTACACATTGCTCCAAGTAGAAGACCCTCCAGCGCCTGTTGCTAGTTAGGCGTGCCCTCACCTAGCGGTCACGCTTAAGGAAGAGTTAAGCTAGTTCTATTATTTATCTTTTATAGTTAAATATTAGTTAAAGTCAGTCCATTATGAACTTAGGGCTGGCCGAATCCTTTTCATTAATTGGTAGGGTTAGTTTAGTCAATTTTGGGATTAGGGTTAATGCTTGTAAAGGCTATAAATAGCCATACTTCCTCCTTGTTAAGGGGATTCAGAAATTACATAATATTTGTGAGTTTATTCACTTTTCTCTTCCAAGAGAGCTTTGCTTGAATACTTGAGAGTTTTCTTGAGTTATTCAAATTGAACTTATCAATCAAGTATACACCTTGATTGTGGCGTTCTTCTATCCAGATCGTTGGTTCACTAAATCGTTAGTTGTTGGGTTGAGATTCATCTTAGTTCATCAACTCGGGGTTTAGAGGGGTCATACGTGCTGCCTTTTCAACTTGATTGTTCGTCTAGATCCGCGCGTTCGTATCAGTTGGTATCAAGAGCTAGTCGACGACATCAAGTATATCCCATTGCGTCTTGTAAGTTTTCCTCAAAAAAAAAAAAATTTCGTTTCTTATAGTGTTAAATTCTGGTCGTATAGGAATTCCATAAGCGGCTAGGGTTTTGTCTTGTGTTCTTGTTGTTTTATCCTTGTTTTCGTTGATTGTCTTGAATTTTCGTGTTGGTTGTTGTCCGCAATTCATCCATCGTGTGTCTTGATTTCGTGGGTCTTGTGACTTGTATCTTGAAGTCTTGAACTCATATAGAGTCATCCAAAAAAAAAAAAAGGGGTTACTGTTCATCGGGCGCTATTCACCCGAAACACTGTTCATCCGAAAAGAGAGGGGAAAAACTATTTTCTGGTTGTGTCTTGATGGAACCATGGCTGAACTTGAAATTTCCTAGCTTCCTTGATATTGTGGGGATTGAATCTTGAAGTTCTTGGGCTGCAAAATTGATGTCTTGAACTTCTTGAAAATTGGTGTTAGGGTTTTCTTGGAAATTACGCTAGGGTTTTGTAGTTTCTTGAATTTTCGTGGGCTGCCATCAAGTTTTTGTTGGATATTGTTGTTCAAACGCTTGAAATCTGGAAATTTTGATTGAATCTTGAAGTTCTTGGGTGGGAAACAAGGGTTCTTGAAAATCTTGTTCTGAACCTTTCCAAATCTTGAACCTACAAAACAAAACCAAAGTTCTTGTCTCGAACTTGCGACTGCCCTTGCTCAAATTTGACACAAAAAACCTTGTTTCTTGTGTGTAGGATCCGAATTGAAAAAGAAAGAACGATCCATCTTGCAAAAAAAAAAACAACGCAAGAAAGAAAAAGAAAACACAAATCGGATTTCAAGAACAAGAAAATAATTTGCTTGGGTAGCCTAGCCGAGCTTGGGTTGAAAGAACAAACCTTGTTGCCTTCAATCTTGAACTATTGGCCGCCTCTCTTTTGTCCACGAAATACCAGAAAACCAGCAGCCATTAACACCCCAAAACAACCAAGAAACCTTGCTATTAAATAGCCACAAAAGGTGGGAAGATAAGATAGGGTTTCCTACTTTGTAGCCACCTCTTGCTTTTGTTTCTTGATTGTGGTTTGTGCCAACTGCCCAGCCGATCCTTGGTGCATATTTTATAGTATTTCCAGCCAATAAAAACGTGGTTTACAAGTCCCAAGAGTCCTAAGTTTTGGATTCCACTTGGTAGTTAACTCCTAAAATTAGCTACTAGTCACAAACCAAACTTTCCCTTTTCTTGATTTTTTTTTCTTGGGCGGACAGCTTAGGGTATTTTTCCAGCATATTATACATTTCCTTTTGTGTCTTAAAATCAGTCCAATAAACTTCCAAAAATCACAGCCTTCATCCGCCACACTTGGGTGTAATTTGATTCAAGTTTGATTGAATTTCTTCAAGAAAATTCTGATTTCTTCAAGAAAAGCAATCTAGTGACTTGAGAAGTGATTGGTGAGATCATTAGAGTGTTTTAATACACTTGAGTGAAACACGAGTGTGAGTGATATACTAAGGGAGTGAGTGAGGTGTTATTTCCACTAACCCTATTTTTGCAGGAGTACCTCAACATGTCCGAAGGGAAGGAAACTACTCCTTTTGATATTAAACTTGTGATGGATGCTATGACTGATAAATTGCTCAAGATAATGAAACAGGAATTAGAACCATTGCATGAGAGGATGGATAGTCTCGAACACTCCCAAACCAATTCTAAGTCCCGGAGACACAAAGCGCCAACCCGTGACTATGAAAGTTCCAACTCCGAGGAGGAATATGGGTCGAGGACATGGAGGAATAAACACCGTAAAGCTGGTGTGGATCCAATCAAAGGCGTTAAAATGCAATTGCCTACTTTCCAAGGCAAATCCGACCCCGATGTCTATTTGGAATGGGAGAAACGAGTGGAGTTGATCTTTGATTGCAATGATTACACCGAGGAGCAGCAAATGAGACTTGCAGTCATGCAATTCACCGACTACGCCATAGTGTGGTGGGATCAAATCACTACCAGTAGAAGGCGAAGTGGTGAATACCCTATCACTACATGGACCGAATTGAAGGGTGTCATGAAAAAACGCTTTGTTCCTAGTCACTACCTCCGTGACTTGTACCTCAAACTTCAAAATTTGACACAAGGAACCAAAAGCGTGGAGGACTACCATAAGAAGATGGAGATAGCCATGTTACGGGCTGACATTGTCGAGGACCGGGAAGCTACTATGGCACGATTTTTAAGTGGATTGAGGCCTGAAATAGCGGATCAAGTGGAGATGCACCACTATGTGGACCTCCATGATATGCTAGACAAAGCTATTAAGATTGAAAGGAGGCTCAAGAGGAGGGGTCCAATTCGACAAAATTCCAACTTTCAAGCTGGAAATTGGAGAAACCAACCTTTCAAGAGGGAGGTCAGCCCCTCTAGTGCATTCCCTTTGACCAAACAAGGTGGGACAACCAAGGAATCACTAAGGCCGAATGCAACTTCCTCAAAACCACCCTCAAGGGGCGATGGTAGGCCTACTCATGAGGTAAGCAAAGTTCGAAACCGAGACACTAAGTGCTTTAAGTGTCAAGGATTTGGACATATTGCTTCCCAATGCCCAAATCAAAGAGTTATGCTTATGCTACCAAATGGGGAAGTACAAACGGATGAGGAGGATGAGTGTGAGGACATGCCTCCCTTGGTTGAGGAAGATGAGGAATTTGAGGAGATAACAGCTCATGGTAAAGTTGGTATGGTTGCAAGGCGAGCTCTAACTACTCAAGCTGGTAGAGATGACCTTCAACGAGAGAACATATTTTACTCAAGGTGCCATGTGATGGACAAGCTTTGTAGCTTGGTAATTGACCCAGGGAGCTGTACCAATGTTGCTAGTGCACTCATGGTGGAACGATTGAACTTGCCAACAAGTGATCACCCCCGACCTTACAAACTACAATGGTTGAATAATAGTGGTGAGGAGTACCAAGATGTATACCCTGAGGATATACCTAATGGGTTACCACCTTTGAGGGGAATTGAACATCAAATTGATTTCATTCCTGGCTCTTCCCTTCCAAATAAGGCACCATATAGGACTAATCCGGAGGAAACTAAGGAGCAACAAAGGCAAGTAGAGGACTTGCTTAGTAAGGGCTGGATTCAAGAGAGTTTAAGTCCTTGTGCTGTACCTGTCCTACTTGTGCCAAAGAAAGATGGAGGATGGAGGATGTGCACCGATTGTAGAGCCATAAATGCCATAACGGTAAAGTATCGCCATCCCATACCTCGATTAGATGACATGCTTGATGAGTTACATGGTGCTATTATATTTACTAAGATTGACTTGAAAAGTGTTTATCACCAAATACGCATGAAAGAAGGGGTTGAGTGGAAAACAGCATTTAAAACAAAACATGGTCTGTATGAGTGGTTGGTCATGCCTTTTGGCTTAACTAATGCACCTAGTACCTTCATGAGGTTAATGAACCATGTTTTGCGTTCTTTTATTGGTCAATTTGTGGTAGTCTACTTTGATGACATTTTGATCTATAGTAAGAGTGCAGAAGAGCATGTTGTGCATGTACGAATGGTCTTAGATGCACTTCGAAAGGCAAGCCTCAATGCTAACCTTAAGAAGTGTACTTTTTGCACTAACCAACTTGTCTTCCTAGGTTATGTTGTGAGTGAACAGGGAATACGAGTTGACCAAGAAAAGGTGAAGGCCATAAATGAGTGGCCAATTCCAACCAGTGTAAGTGAGGTAAGGAGTTTTCATGGCTTGGCAAGCTTCTATAGACGCTTTGTCAAGGATTTCAGCACCATTGATGCCCCACTTACAGCCATTATCAAGAAAAATGTGCCGTTCCAATGGGAAGAAGAACAAGCTAAGTCTTTCCAATTACTTAAACACAAGCTCACACATGCACCTGTATTAAGTTTACCTAATTTTGACAAGGCTTCTGGTGTAGGTATTGGAGCTGTGCTAATTCAAGAGGGGAAACCAGTGGCCTACTTTAGTGAGAAGTTGAATGGTGCTTCGTTGAACTACTCGACTTATGACAAGGAGTTGATGGCCTTGGTGCGAGCTCTCCAAACTTGGCAACACTACCTCAGGCCTCGGGAATTCATACTCCACACTGATCATGAATCGCTCAAACACATCAAATCACAAACCAAATTGAGCAAAAGGCATGCGAGGTGGGTAGCTTTCATTGATAGTTTTGCTTTTGTCATCAAATATAAGGTTGGAAAGACTAATGTAGTGGCCGATGCACTTTCTAGAAGGTATACACTAATCACTACATTAGACACTAAGTTGCTTGGCTTTGAATTCATTAAGGATTTATACGCAGCTTACCTAGACTTTGGTGAGATTTTCACAACCTTGCCACGAGTTACTCGTGAGCATTATTCTATGTCGCAGGGGTTCTTGTACTACAAAGGTAAACTATGTATTCCAATGTGCTCCATTCGACTTTTGTTGGTTAGAGAGGCTCATGGTGGAGGCCTCATGGGACATTTTGGAGTGGCCAAGACCTTGTCAATTCTCCAAGAACATTTCTACTGGCCTCGCATGAAGAGGGATGTCGAGAGGCATACACAAGGGTGTGTAACTTGTCACCAAGCAAAATCAAAGGTACATCCTTATGGACTCTATACTCCTTTACCCATTCCACATGAACCTTGGGTAGATTTGTCTATGGACTTTGTACTTGGATTGCCCAGAACTAGACAAGGGCATGACTCCATTTATGTGGTAGTTGATCGTTTCTCAAAGATGGCTCACTTCGTTCCTTGCCATAAAACTGATGATGCTAAACATGTGGCTGATTTATTCTTTAGAGACATAGTGCGTTTACATGGGGTACCTCGTACCATTGTTTCTGATAGGGATGTAAGGTTCCTTAGCTACTTTTGGAAAACTTTGTGGTGTAAACTAGGGACTAAATTGCTTTTCTCTACTTCTAGTCACCCACAAACTGATGGACAAACTGAAGTGGTTAATCGGACTTTATCTACATTGTTGCGAGCAATTATTTAAAAGAACATTACCTCCTGGGAAGATTGCTTGCCTCATGTTGAATTTGCATATAATCGCACTGTGCATACTTCTACTCAATTTTCACCTTTTGAAATTGTTTATGGATTTAACCTTCTCACACCTTTAGACTTGTCTCCTTTACCTATTTCTGAGAGAGTTAACCTAGATGGTAAGAAAAAGGCTGAGTTCATGCGGGATTTGCATACCAAAGCTAGAGCTAATATTGAGAAACGTACCCTTCAATACATTCAAAGTGCCAACAAGGGACGTCGCAAGATGGTGTTTGAACCAGGTGATTGGGTTTGGATACACATGAGAAAGGAGCGTTTTCCAAACCAAAGGCGCAACAAACTACTTCCACGGGGTGATGGCCCATTTCAAGTTGTGGAGCGCATCAATGACAATGCCTACAAACTTGACCTTCCAGGTGAGTATGGAGTACATGCTACATTCAATGTGGCTGGCTTGAGTCCTTTTCATGCAGATGACGAGCTTGATTTGGGGACAAATCGCCTTCAAGAGGAGGGGATTGATGAGGGGTTCAAGGCTGGTCAAACACAAGTTGCACAAGTCATTCAAGTACCAAGTGGTCCAGTCACAAGAGCTCGTGCCAAGAAGATGCGTGAATCTTTACAAGCCCTTGTGAGTACAATCCAAGGCCGCATTGGAGATGATTTAAAGATTATTGAAGGCTTGGAGAATGAAGATTCAAAACTTTACACATTGCTCCAAGTAGAAGACCCTCCAGCGCCTGTTGCTAGTTAGGCGTGCCCTCACCTAGCGGTCACGCTTAAGGAAGAGTTAAGCTAGTTCTATTATTTATCTTTTATAGTTAAATATTAGTTAAAGTCAGTCCATTATGAACTTAGGGCTGGCCGAATCCTTTTCATTAATTGGTAGGGTTAGTTTAGTCAATTTTGGGATTAGGGTTAATGCTTGTAAAGGCTATAAATAGCCATACTTCCTCCTTGTTAAGGGGATTCAGAAATTACATAATATTTGTGAGTTTATTCACTTTTCTCTTCCAAGAGAGCTTTGCTTGAATACTTGAGAGTTTTCTTGAGTTATTCAAATTGAACTTATCAATCAAGTATACACCTTGATTGTGGCGTTCTTCTATCCAGATCGTTGGTTCACTAAATCGTTAGTTGTTGGGTTGAGATTCATCTTAGTTCATCAACTCGGGGTTTAGAGGGGTCATACGTGCTGCCTTTTCAACTTGATTGTTCGTCTAGATCCGCGCGTTCGTATCAGTTGGTATCAAGAGCTAGTCGACGACATCAAGTATATCCCATTGCGTCTTGTAAGTTTTCCTCAAAAAAAAAAAAATTTCGTTTCTTATAGTGTTAAATTCTGGTCGTATAGGAATTCCATAAGCGGCTAGGGTTTTGTCTTGTGTTCTTGTTGTTTTATCCTTGTTTTCGTTGATTGTCTTGAATTTTCGTGTTGGTTGTTGTCCGCAATTCATCCATCGTGTGTCTTGATTTCGTGGGTCTTGTGACTTGTATCTTGAAGTCTTGAACTCATATAGAGTCATCCAAAAAAAAAAAAAGGGGTTACTGTTCATCGGGCGCAATGCACCCGAAAACACTGTTCATCCGTAAAAGAGAGGGGAAAAACTATTTTCTGGTTGTGTCTTGATGGAACCATGGCTGACCTTGAAATTTCCTAGCTTCCTTGATATTGTGGGGATTGAATCTTGAAGTTCTTGGGCTGCAAAATTGATATCTTGAACTTCATGAAAATTGGTGTTAGGGTTTTTCTTGGAAATTACGCTAGGGTTTTGTAGTTTCTTGAATTTTCGTGGGCTGCCATCAAGTTTTTGTTGGATATTGTTGTTCAAACTCTTAAATCTGGAAATTTTGATTGAATCTTGAAGTTCTTGGGTGGGAAAACAAGGGTCCTTGAAAATCTTGTTCTCAACCTTTCCAAATCTTGAATCTTCAAAACAAAACCAAAGTTCTTGTCTCGAACTTGCGGCTGCCCTTGCTCAAATTTGACACAAAAATATTGTTCCTCCTGTCCGTGTGTAGGCATCCGATTCAAAAAGAAAGAACAGATCCCA
>NW_020861727.1:0-39662 GCF_003713205.1 Coffea eugenioides
CCTAGTATATTCAAAATAAAAAAAAACCTCATTCTGCTCATCCTATGCTAGTAATTAATTATGTATAATAGGGACATTCTTTTCTAGAGAAACTTTCAGCAGTGAAAGTGCAAGATATATGTCACAATAAGCATTTCATGTGATTGATATTTGACACTAAATGGCCAGCAATTTGTTTATTGCTTAAGGAGATATTTTTTATTCATATATACATTTCTCCAAGATTTTTTAAAGTTAAATAATGAGATAAATTTTTTTATTTTGCATGGGAAGAAGTATGTAGTTATAATGTGTAGAAAGTAAAGATATAGATAAAAGTGAAAATATTTCAAAAGTTAAACAAACACCAGAAAAATGAAGTAAGAAAATATTTTCAATAAGCTAACCAAACACCTGAAAATGATGAAACGGAAATGATTTTCATGGAAAATTACTTCCACGGAAAATATTTTCCCAAGGAAAACTTTTTACTTCCAACCAAACAGACCCTAAAAAGCAAAAGCTAATCTAATTACTAAGACGTAAATCTGGCTTTTTTCCTCTCTTTTGTAGCGGCGCCAGAGAAATCCATAAAAGGTCAGGAGCAAAGCTTTTCTTTTTGGGGTTTTAATCCCATGCCTCTCGTGGTTCACGTGGACCCAACCTCCTAATTGCTCACTTTTTGCTGCCACCAAGCTCGCAGGTCCGGCTTTAGATATATCTCCTCACTTTCTGGCGTGGGCACGCCATGAAACAAAGAGTCTTCTGAAAATTTTTCTCACGTGATCACTTTTAACACCAATTACCTACAATTGACACAAATATGAAATATGAGCAAATTCTCAATTCTTAGCATCATGAGTAGCCAAAATTAGGACAGAATAATAGTGCAAAATATGCCCAATAATTGCTCTATCAGAATTAAATTGTTTTCTCTCTTCCAATACAAATTTTATATTATTTTTGTATTTGAATTGGGCTGATTGTTACTAGCTAATTAGCTTTAGGGATGGTTTCCGATATTTTGAAAACCTAAGTGAGATTGTCAAAAACCTCAGGGGAGGTTTCTGAAATTATCCCATAATTCTATCTACGTCTAATACTATTTATACTAAGAGGGTTGCTCACGATAAATGTTCTAACATTATCATACACCTCCTCTTATCCCTTCATTTGTATTTCTATCTTATTTACAGAATCAAGATAATAGTATAAAAAATTCAATCCCATTGTACTATTGAATCATGACGTGCAGGAAAAAAGGAAGAAGTAAAGATAAAACGAATGAGTAGCACAGTATTCACCTTTAATCCATGCTTTAGACTAGCAGAAAATAATGCAAATTTTGTCAACAGCAAATGTTATCAGCAGGAACCGACACATCATCTGGAACAATGGAATGGGCACTCTCCCTCCTGCTCAACAATCCACAAGTTCTAAAGAAAGCCCAGCAAGAAATTGACGCGTACGCTGGCCAATCAAGGCTTATCAATGACTCGGACTTGGGTCAGCTGCCTTATCTTCGTGCAATTATTAATGAAACACTTCGCATTTGCCCGGTGGCCCCTATTCTGGTGCCTCATGTGTCATCCCAAGAGTGTTGTGTTGGAGGCTACAATATCCCCGGTGGCACATTGCTGTTAGTGAACTTATGGGCAATGCAAAATGATCCCAAGGTTTGGGAAGAACCCACAAAATTTAGGCCTGAGAGGTTTATAAGTTTGGAAGGGCAAAGAGATGGATTTGTGTTCATGCCATTTGGGTTTGGCCGAAGGGGATGTCCTGGCGAAAATTTGGCCATGAGAGTTGTGGGGTTGACATTGGGGTTGCTTATTCAATGTTTTGAGTGGGAAAGAGTTGGGGAAGAGTTGGTGGACATGACAGAAGGAGAAGGGCTTACCATGCCAAGGGCTAAAGAATTGATGGCCAAGTGTAAACCACGGCGAGAAATGGTCAAACTTCTTTCTCAATCGTGATTGAGATTTGAGAGACTGTTTTGGCAGTTGGCACCTCTAAGGAAAAAAAAAACCCATCGCAGTGATGACATTGTGAACAAAGTGTGCTTGAGAGAATGTTTATTTTTGTGATTCTATACCTTCTTGTATGTGGAATAAAGGATTTGATTAAAAGTTTAAAATACGGTTAGAGACACCTCATTTTAATTTAGTACGTTTTATTGTAGGAATAGAAGCATATGCATACCTTTTTATTTTGATAGGTGAAAATAAAACAACAAAAAAGGACTTAGAAATATGTTAGATCTTCAATGTTCATGAATAAAACTGTCTCTCTTTTTTTTCACTTTTACTTCCTTTTGGAAAAGAATTAAAACTCTTTTTTTTTAACAGTTTTTTATTTGTTCAATATGCAGGACATGAATAAAAAAGGTAAAGGGTAAAACTGTATTGTCAAATCTATCATAAACACTAAGTAGATGGAAATTCATGATGGGGGAGGTCTATGTTCATTTGAAATCAAGAGCTCACCCTAACTTTTGTAGAAACTAGAGGGGAAGTTAGTGTAGTTTACCAACAAGATACGTGTCTACTTACTTGAATAACCAGTAGTAAGATTTATACGATTACTGGGAAGAAAAAGTTGGGCTGCTCCAGTTAGTAATGCCAAGTATCAAAAAATGAAAAGAGCCCAAATTCATGTGAAAATGTATACATGTTCTTGGTTAATTTCGCAATAAACTTGTAATCCTTTTTTTGGCAATTCAAATTAATTCCATTTTGCCTTTGGATATAAGCAAGAGTTATGTTCCTTGTAATGAATCTAGTATATTTTGGAGTGCTTTACTACTTCAATTTTTTTTTTAATTTTATCAGTAGTAATCATGAAAAATAAATCATTTTCAACTATGCAGTACTGAAAGAAACATGCAACAGAAAAGAGTGGCATCTCCATATATTTTCTGTGCGTCAAAATAAAATTATGAACTTTCTACCACTAACTCTTTTAGCTAAACCATGCAATTCTGCGTGCATCAAAACAGTGTAATTATTCAGTTTTCGTGTGAGGAAATGAAAATCTTAGGACTTGCTAGGAAAAACATGGCGGTCTGGCTTCAGTGAAATATTTTTACTAGAAAATGTCGAGTAACTTACCTACCTTAAAATTCTTATACTCTCTTCGTTCCAATGAAAGTATTCTATTTTTTATTTTAGAATGTCTCAAAATATTTGTCCTGTTAATAAAGTTAAAACACATTTTAATCTCTCTTTTCAACATAGTCCATCTCTCTAATCACATGCATGTTATCATTCAAATTCAAATGTTGATTTTGTAGGGATAAAATTGAAAAGAGAAGCATAAACATCACAATCAAACCACTATTTTTAAAAATTTTGATTTTTGAAACAGAACCAAATAATTAGGACGAAAGAAGTACAAACTAAAATGAAAAAGGACGTCTAGTGATAATTGAACCGTCAAATATCATAAACCCTTTCATAAAATTGCTCGCTGATCAGTGTAGCAAGCAGATGATGCTTGTGTAGTTGCTATCATCCTTAGCAAGTAATAAGTTTCTGAATAGCATCCCACAAAAGTTTCCAGGTAAATTAACAATCTTTTGCATTACTTTGGCCCCGGAGACATGACAATAATATCTTAGACGAAAGAACTTAGCCCCGACAAATATCATGAACTTATTGACAATAGGTGGCTTAATTTGTAAGAAATAAAAAATTATTTAAAAATAAGGAAAAAAAAATTATTTAACGAAATGCAAGTAACATCTTGAACGATTTTTCCTTATTAACTCACAAAGTTAAGTTCCACTGTGGTACTTGCCAATGGAACAAAGTTGACAGCAAATCTTATTGGTTGGATGAGTCTCCTAACAGCGTATTAAGCAATAAGCATTCATTAGTATACCCCAACCTATTACTCTATATAAGTGTACGTATCATATTCACCGTACGTCTCTTTCTACATTTAGACACTCCCATACTTCTATATTAATTTCACTTTTGCTAGGTAAAGTGTAAACCACGGCAAGAAATGGTCGAACTTCTTTCTCAATTGTGATTTGAGAGACTTTTTAACGGTCAAAATTAATGTGAAAACGTATGAGAAAGTAGAATCCTCGAAATCCTTCATTTTTTCAAAAATTAGTTTTTTAAATACTAAAAATTTTTAAAAATACTCTAAAAGGTACTCTAAAAAGTAATCTAAATTTTTTTAATGTTTAAAAAATATTTCAAAAACTCTACTACTCTTAAATATTCCAAAATATACTCTAAAAACTCTGCTACAGTAAAATTTTCAAAAAATATCTCAAAAAACAGCTAATCCAAACGGAGTAATTGATAAACCCTAAGACATTTAGATGGTGAAGAAAAAAGTAAAATTAACACCACTCTTTTAACTGTTGGAATACTTTCAAGGTACTAAATTATACCTTCTTAGTACCACTCGAAAGAAAGAAAAACAAGCCTTGGAAAGAAATAGTATCTAGAATAAATCTACTGCACAATTTGGGAATTATTCATCATTCGATCAAGTGATGAATAAATCATACGCAAGTTCATGTATTAGCAGATTAATTATTGAATCTATTCATAAATCAGAGGATTGCGACACAAGGAAACTTGCAGAATTGGACGACTTATGGTCCCGAAGAAAAGAAATTGACTTGCTTCAAGATTTCCACAGACTTGGAGCGGGGGGCGAGTGGTGACGGACGACTAAGGAACTCAAGAAAGTTAAAATAGCCAATTACGCAAAGTTTTGGATCCATTAGTTGATTGACTGACTTATATTGCTAGCCGGTCAATGCCCCCTCTTATAAATCAACAAGAACTTTTCCATGGAAAATGTGTCTCTCACTTTGGCCAATTTTCCCGAATCAATACCTCCTGTCTCCGGTTAAATGAAGTCGTAACTTGATAGGCTTGCAAGACTTTCGTTTTCCTTCTAGAAAAAAAAAAGAATAAAATAATTCCCTTGCCCTTCAACAACCTCAACAATAAGGTTCACTATGAGAGAAATTTTTTTTCCATCTAACACACTTACGTTACGCCTAATTCATTGCATAAATACGTACAATTACAGTTATTGAACTTCGTATATTTAAGCAATTTATAAAATTAATTATTTTATTTTCAAAAAATTAATACCTGAGACTGTTATTAATACCTGATATCAAACCGATCGATGTTGTAGATAGAGAATGGTTGTTTGCATGGAAACCAAATCTTTTTTTTTTTTTTTTTTTTATTTGCTCCTTCCCCTCTTATGCAACCACCATATGTAGAAAGTTGAGTTCTTGGAATCCTCCAGTGACGCTGGTATGCTGGTAAGCAAAGCACTTGAATATCTTCCAGAAGAAAGATATGTCGCGCAGCCTTAATTGACGAAGAAATCTCGTCAACTTTTTTTTTTTAATTTTGCACTGTATAGAAATTCCCCGGAGTTGAAGGAGCAGTTGCTTCCAATCAAAATATGCTTCACACTTCACCCCACACGGTTAGGACCAGAAGTCTCATATGCCCTTTTCGGCGCATTTCGTCTAAATTCTTTTGTAGCGTGAGAATTTATTTATTTATTTTTTTAAAAATGGCTACCTGTTTTTATTGCTTAATTAACGATGCTTTCGGTGCGTTTGAGTTTTCAAGAAAATGAATTTGAAGAGTAGCAAACATTAAGATTATTTGAAATATTATTTTTTTTAAAAAATACTGTATGAGATAAAAAGTTGATGCACTGACAGTATATACACTTTTATCATTATTAGATGCATGACACATAATTTGAATTTAAATTTGAAACTCAAATTTTGCATATGTGTCGTATATCCAACCGTAATAGTGTATACATCGTTAGTATACATAAGATTTACTCTTTTAAGTTTTAATCTATCCTTTGGTTTCCCATTCTCGTGACAAAAGCACAGCTGCGCGAATCAGTAAAATTGGACGTAGTAATTTGCTGTAATGTGCAAAACCGAACTTACCTCCATTTAGGGTTCTTGTCTATAGATTGACCATGTGGTTCGGCAACACTTTTAGTGCAAAAATTTTCAGCATGCAACAGTCGTCCATAGCTTAAGTGAGTTAGGCGCAGCACATTGTTTGGCCCCGTTCCATATGACTTCATTTCGTTGCCAACTTTTCTTGGAGGACTGGAATCTCATTAAATAGATCGAGCACGATTGGTCCACGACAATTATTTGGTTCTGCTTTGCTGTCGTGAACTTGTGCATTGATTCTGTGCTTTAATTTCTCTTGATTTGTAGAAAATTTGCTAGTTTTTAACTGCAAGATTTTGTTACTCCGAAGATTTTTAATTTTTATGCAGGAAAAAAAAACGCACTTCCAAACTCTGGGTACAATATTTGAAAAAAAAAAAGGGTAGATGACAGGTAAGCTAAGTAGTGGTTTAGTGCCACTATTGAAATGTAAAAACCTCCAACCCTACACTTTTCCGACCCATGCACCGCTCCCCGTGCCCGAACCCAAGAAGATTTGTACAAGAAAACAGAAAAACTTTGGTGGGGTCTTGCTCGCACTAATTTGTCACGATTAAATGTATTCTTGTTTAAAAAATTCATGCAGATGTGTAGTGCATTCGTCTGATCTGGTGGTGATTTAATCCTCTTCGAATTATTCTTGAACCTCTTCAGGTCCTATTCCTCCTCCATACTATAGGAAGTTATCGTATCGAAAAAAAAAAAAACAGAAAAATCTCAACTCATTAGCCTTATTTAATTTGATTTGAAGCATAATTTTCTTGAAGAAGAGGGGCCGGGCCACACTGATTGTATTAGAGCATCCACAATGCTATTACACTTTGTGGAGTGTAATCCACATGCCACGTCAGCATTCCACTTTCTCCTCTTTTATTACACTTTCACTCACAATGGATTACACTCCACAAGGTGTAATAGCATGGGTCCACAATTAATCAAATATTTATTTTAATAATGCATAACTCATATCCCATAAATAAATAAAGTAATTTTTAAAACTAATGTTGTTATTTTTAAAAAATAAAGTACTAACTTTCGTTAAATTTTGTACATTTTGAATTTTTTTTATTTTCTAAAAATGATATTATTAATTTTTAAGTTTGAATAATATATCTTTTTCTATGTTTCAAAAATAATATATTGTTATTTTTTAAAAAATAATTATGTAGGAAATTAAACAAATATTTGATACTTCAAATGCGAAGATATCATAATAATTCATACTTAATTAATAATTCGGAATGTAATTAGTTGAACTCCATAACATAATATTACATAAGTTAAATCAAATAAAATACAAATAATAACAAAATGAATACTAATTTTCATTGTCATTGCCTTCGAATCGTTCCCAAATATGCTCGACCAAGTCTGATCGAAGTTGATCGAAGTCTGATCCCAAATATGCTTTGTGCTGAAATTTTATCGTTGCCATAGGGCCCACGTTCAATGGATTACACGCATCATACATGTGATGCGTGTAATCTCCATGACACGGCTCCAGCGGTGTAATGGCTCCCCATTACTGATTACACCCCCATTGGAGCTGCCCTTATGTATAGTATAGCTCGTAATGGTTTTAATCTACTCATAACAAATTCACTCTCCCAAACTCAAAAGTCATCTTTGTATATAGAATTTAGCCAACGATTATAATTGCACATTTTAATAGGAAGTTTCATAGGCTGGCTGTCAATTGCAACCTTACAAGAAAACGAGATGAAGACCACTCAGAGTCACAAGTCCAACAATAAATCCACTAACTCTCATTAATTAAACCCCATCCATCATTCAATCCCAAATAAACCAGCAAGAAATCCGCAACTATCCATGGAAGCCTTGTGTCTCTACCTTCCACTTTTCCTAGCATTATACATCTTCACCAAGCACTTCCTCAACAAAATCCGAAACCTTCCACCTAGTCCCATCCTTAATCTCCCCGTCCTCGGCCACCTCCTCCTCATCAAGAAGCCTCTTCACCGAGGCCTAGCCAAGATTTCCAACCGTCATGGCCCGGTCCTCCTCCTGGAATTCGGCTCACGCCCAGTCCTCCTTGTCTCCTCCCCTTCCGCAGCCGAAGAATGCCTCAACAAGCACGACATCGTTTTCGCCAACCGCCCGCGTCTGCTGGCTGGAAAACATCTGGGATACAATTATACCTCAATGGCATGGACGTCCTACGGGGATCACTGGAGAAATCTACGGCGGATAGCTTCACTGGAGATCTTGTCTTCCCACAGGCTTCAAACGCTTCACGGGATACGTGTTGATGAAGTAAAATTGATGCTGAAAAGGCTGCTTTCAGCTTCAGAAAACAAGAAAAGCGTGGATATGAAGGCCCTTTTCTTTGAGCTGATGTTGAACGTGATGATGAGGATGATTGCTGGGAAGAGGTACTATGGGGAGAATGTTGGGGAAGTTGAGGAGGCTAAGAGGTTCAGGGAGATTGTAGAGGAGACGATGAGAATTGGTGGAGCTTCGAATATGGGAGATTTCTTGCCGGTTTTGAGGTGGTTAAAAGTGGGAAAGACGGAGAAGGCCTTGAGGGTTTTGCAGGAGAATAGGGATCAATTCATGCAGGAGTTGATCAAGGGATTTAGGAGTGCAAAAGATGCAGAAAATGGTGGCGGCGATGCAGGGGAAACAGGGGAAAAGAAGAAAACGCTGATTGAAGTTTTGTTGACCCTGCAACAGAAGGAACCTGAGTATTACAAGGATGAAATCATTAGAAGCCTTATGCTGGTATGGTTACTCTGATAAATTTCTTTCTGGCTCTTCTTCTTCTTATTAATGTACCTAATTTGTTATCATTTCTATGTTCCCTAGAAAATGTCAAACTTCGATTAAGGACAAATTAATAGAAATTGAAAGTAATTCGAAGATTAAGTGACTAAATCTAGATGGCCAAAATCTGCTTTCTTTGAGTATAATGCATAACATTACTTCAGTTGTCTTATAGTAATTGAATTGCTTTCATTATTGTGCAATAAGTTATGATGAATAAGAAAAATTCACTGGTACAGTCCAAGAATAGAGTTGACCGCATGGTGTGAACAGGAGTAGATCCCAACGTATTGGGCGGGGGGGCCTACTTTTCTTCGGTGTTGGCATTTGACAGTGAAGCAGAAAGAAAGTATGATGTGTGTATTTACCCTGAGCTTAAGTTACATGGGTGCACCGTCCCAATTGGCTGGATGTGTGTGCTACGTGGGTCCCGCTTAGGTTGCCTTTGGTTTGGATCGGTTTGTTGATGCCTGCTCCGTGTCTTTCATTATTTGTGTGTGTGTGTTTCATTCCGCCTGGAAAAAAAAAAAGAAGGAAAGTATGATGTCTAGCCAACCGATGTCTAAAGTTGGTTGATGACTTTAGAAGCAAATGTCATTGATCATGCTCTTCATTCTAGCGTTTACCACTTTCTTCTTCTTTTCCCAAGTGCATTTCACCATTGACCACTTTCGTATTGCAGGTTTTACTAGCAGCAGGTACCGATACATCAGTGGGAACTATGGAGTGGGCATTGTCACTAATGCTGAACAATCCATCAACTTTGGAGAAGGCACAAGCAGAAATTGACAGAATCATAGGAAAAGAACGTTTATTAGATGAATCAGATGTGCCTAATCTACCCTATCTCCGGTGCATAATTAGTGAAACATTGAGGATGTTTCCAGCAGGGCCTTTATTAATTCCCCACGAATCCTCCGAGGAATGTGTGGTTGGGGGTTACCGTGTCCCTGGGGGGACAATGTTGATGGTCAATTTGTGGGCTATCCAAAATGATTCCAAGAATTGGGAGGATCCAAGAAAATTCAAGCCTGAAAGATTTGAAGGGCTTGAAGGGACCAGAGATGGCTACAAATTAATGCCATTTGGTTCTGGTAGAAGAGGTTGTCCTGGGGAGGGATTGGCCATGCGCATGGTTGGATTTGCTTTGGGATCAATTATTCAGTGCTTTGATTGGAGCAGAATCAGCGAGGAGACGGTAGATTTAGCTGAGGGGCCTGGACTGACTATGCCTAAAGCTCAACCCTTAGTCGCCAACTGTCAAGCACGACCTGGAATGATCAGTCTTCTTTCTCAAATTTAGACTGCGACGAGGATGTATCTTGACTCTTGAGAAAGGGTGGGCACTATTTTCCGCGTCTAATTCTTGTTTGAAGAAAAAATATGTACTAGTAAAAAAAATTCTTGTTTTATATATTTCGCTTGTTTCTTTAAGGGAAAAAAATGATGGAGTAATTTACTTTATAGTAGTTGGTATTTGATGACGCCAATTTTTAAATTTCCTTGTTTTAAGTTGGAATTTTCACAGCACAATAATTATACCTTGCAACTCCTAACCGAAAATGACTCAACCATATATTTATTCATTCCCCTAATGTCCACGCTAAGCAATATCTTAGTTGGCAACTTCTTGATCCGAAAAGTCAAGTTTTCTTTAATGTTGATAATCAATGAGAGATAAAAAAAATGAGTATGTAAAAAGTCTATCTATTTGGACAACCCTTCTTAAGACATATTTCAGATAAAAAATACAAGATTAATTAGAACAAATAAATATAAAGAAGGGCAGGTAAGATTAAATAGGCAAAAATATATAAATAAAAGGAAGAATAATAATTATAGTATGTGTGTGTATATATATATAAAATAGATTAGATAAATTTTAAATATGTTAACGAGTGCCTAATGAATACCCGAAGAAATCCAAAATATGAAGATTTTTTTCCGTAGAAAAACTCGAATATGAGACGTCTCAGTTGCACTCCGTCCCTATAACCGCCCAACCAATCCCTTCCCTTTAGTCCCTGATCACAAAGATTGCTAGATGGTAAAGCAGCAGCCTTATCCGAGTTGTTGAATCAATCAAGTCCGTGGACTCTATTTCTTCCTTTGAGAGTTGATGGAGATGTTGAGCCCCTGTTGTGAGTTGTCAACTTCATTTATTGTGACGCTTAAGTAGCACCAGCTGAGGTTTTATTTACTCCATTAGTTAGATTATAAAATTGTGTAAACCTTGAATCAAGAGTCCTGGATTCTGGTAACCATGATCATAGTTTAATTACTACCAAAGAGAGAACAGAGAATCAATTGTGTTTGCAAGAAACAGAGAAATGGCTCCCCCTCCTCATGTTTTGTTGTTTCCATTCATGTCCAAAGGCCACATGATTCCATCCTTGCACTTAGCTCAGCTCCTCCACCACCGCCACGGCGCTGTAATAACAATTGTAACCACCCCTGCAAACCATTCCATCATCTCTAATTTCTTCTCTAACTTCCACAACAAAATCTCTACAGTCATCCTCCCTTTCCCCTAGAACATCGACGGAATACCACCAGGCGTTGAAAGTACCGATAAACTTCCATCCATGTCTCTATTTATTTCCTTTCTTAAAGCCACCAAATTGATGAAACCCCACTTCGAACAAACCTTAAACACACTCCCAAATCTCACATTCATGATAACCGATGGCTTCCTACATTGGACACTTGACTCTGCCCAGAAGTTCAGTATCCCAAGGCTTGTTTTCTATGGTACAGGCATTTATGCCACGACTTTGGTTCAAGTTGTAGGCCCGACTTCTCTGCTCCAACGAGGAAAATCAGACACTGAAGAAATCAGTTTTCCTGGGGATGATTTTCCATGGATCAAGTTCACAAGAAATGACTTTGACCCAAAAATTGCCTATCCAGAACGTGATACTGAGTACTTCCAACTTGTCTTGGAGCATGGCAGAGCAACAATGCATAGCTATGGCCTTCTCGTCAACAGCTTCTACGAGCTTGAGTCCATTTTCCTGGACTATTGGAACAAAAAATGTGTCCCCAGAGCATGGTCAATTGGACCTCTCTGCCTAGCTGCCCAGCCGTCAAAAGCAGCCGGCCAGAAACCTTCGTGGATTCAGTGGCTAGACGAAAAACTACCACAGAAGAATCCTGTTTTATACATTTCGTTTGGATCACAGGCAGAGATATCTAAGGAGCAATTGGAGGAGGTTAAAATCGCATTGGAGAAATCAGGAGTGAACTTTCTGTGGATAGTTAGAGGAAATGATCAGTCAGACTCGAGTGATGGTTTTGAAAACAGAGTCAAAGACCGGGGAATAGTAGTAAAAGAGTGGATTGATCAGAGACAAATTCTTGATCACAAAAGTGTTCAGGGATTTCTAAGTCACTGTGGATGGAACTCCGTGATCGAGAGCATATGTGCAAAAGTTCCGATATTGGCTTGGCCAATGTTGGCGGAGCAGCCACTGAATGCAAAGATGGTGGTGGAGGAGATAAAGATTGGGATAGGGTGAAGACTTGTGACGGGACCTTGAATGGTTTGGTTAAATGGGAGACTTTGAAAATGGCTGTAAAAGAATTGATGGAAGAAGAGTCTGGAAAAGAGGTGAGGAAGAATGCGAAGGAAGTTGGTGAAATTGCCATCAAAGCTATGGAAGAGGGTGGATCATCTAGGAGCTCATTGAGTCAGGTCATGAATGAGTTGTCAGATTTGCAGGCAAAAAGAATTGCATGAAAGAGAAGCTTCTTCCTACAAAATTTTTCTCTGAAATGGAGACACAAGGGGATTGGGTTGTCAGGGCAGCGCACTTGTACATTTCATGCTTGTTGCATAATGAGTTTTAACCATATAAGAAAATCGATTATCGTGCATGATTGGCTTTGTTTACAGGACATATGTAAGGTTTTGTTCGTTTATTTGCGTGAATTTAGTCACCAAAAGCACAAAGAAAGTTTCCGTAAACACACTAAACGCAAGTTAAATACAGGGTCATGGGCAACTTGCAGCTGCCCTTGTAGAAGCTGAGTTCTGCAATTTTGTTTTGGTGTTGAAGTGGTGAATTCGGACCGGCTAGGGTGAACCGTGAACTGGCAGTGCTACAGTTGAAGAGATCACAACGGTCTGGATCACCTGCTTAGGTTACGAAAGGGGCTGAATCCCCCGGTAGAACTCCGAAACTTGAGTTAGTTCGGGATTGGAAAAATAATTTAATAGAGAGAATCAGTATATGATTTTTACCAGGAAATTGGTCATCCCCATCTTCAATAGAAGTCTTGGGTATTTATAGAGGATGGACAGGAAAGAGGGACTACTAGCCCGGGTCCCTAGAGATCTGCCATGGGCAGAACATCAAATAGATGTGATGGGCTTCTGCGAAAAGGCGCGCCGGAACAGTTGTCAGGGTCTGGCGGCGCATGTCAGGGCAGCTTTATCAGAAGTGTCAGAGGTGTCAGAGATCATGTCCCACAACTTCGGTGGTCAGGTCCCTATACTTTACCTCGGCCTTATGATAGAAGACCTTGGCCGAGGTGATAGCTGAGCCGAAGTCACGGCCCCCGAGGGCCTGTCGAGGTGGAGGATCCAGGAGTGCTACAGGGCGAAACCCCGGCACTATCCGAGCTGGAAATACCCTCCTCACTAAGCCCCCCAAGCCTTGGGAAGGGCGAAGTCGTTGCCTCCCGAGGTTGTTACTTCCCGAGACTGATAAGCGTGTAGGACACGGAACACATCAAGTACACATCAGGACTGTGCGGATGGGACTGTGAAGGAGGTGAAATGATGGCTGTCAGCTTTATTAACAAATCCATGGATAGACGCGAAATAAACGGTCTGATGAATAGGACTTTCATTAATGAGGAGAGAGGTCGTGCCCTCGAGAATTCCAAGAGTTTCGCCTTTTCATCTTCCCCCTGTTGGCCTATAAATAGGGGTCCCCTTTTTTACCGTTTCACTCTTTACTGGAAATCAAAAATCACCTCAAAGCTCTGTTTCTCTGTTTTTTCACTTCGGCAATCCCTTGAACCACATCTTCTGAGTAAGTTCACTTCTCCCTCTTTAGTAATGGCTAGGACAGCGCGTATCCATAAAGAGACGGTGAGGCCTGACTTCACCGAGGCAGAGAGGCCCGACCCGTCCGAGGAGAGGACTGCCGAGGAGAGGACCGCTTCTGCGGCCGGGGAAGGGGAGGCCGGAGCGTCTCACCAGACCGAGGTACTCCAAGAGGAAGAAGAGGAGATAGAGGTTGAAGCTGAGGTCCTTTATAACGACGACCTCGGCAACGAGGCTCCCAGGGATGAGGGTGTGCAAGAGCCGACCACCCCTCCGGATATATCAGCCCTCAACTACGGCCAGATGCCTACGTTTGGCAGCGTCATGAACCAGACGCTGGTAGCCGAGGTGATTCGCCGGTATCCCTGGAGGAGGAATTACAGCCTCTATCCGCCTCGGCCACATCAATCAGCCGCACTGCTACCAAGGGGTAGGGTGGCCATTTATGTGGATCAACTGGAGGCCGGGCTCAGAATGCCCACTACGAGATTCCTCAGGGACTGCTTGAGGTATTGGGGGATGAGAATCACTCAACTCACCCCCAACGCCATTCGCGTTCTCGTCGGCTTCCAACTGCTCTGCCGACATCAGGATATAGAACCCACCGCCAATCTCTTCCGCCGATGTTACTCGCTCAAAAACAGCGGAAGTGAAAAGGGATGGTTTTACTTCGGGAACAAGATCCCGAAGTTGGTGGTGGATGCCCCTACTTCGATAAAGGAGTGAAAGGGGAACTTCATTTTCGTCCCAGCTGAAGACTTCCCTAGAGGGTTCTGGTGGAGGCCTCCCACCCCGGTCAAAGAGACCTCTCCGGGTAAACTGGAGGAGGACAACTTCAAGAAACTGACGGGGTCGGGCCTCAGGATCAACTGCTGGGATTTTCCCGAGGCAGTTCTTGTTGACGGCGGGTTCAGCCGAGCTCTGATCAGCTCGGATCACCCCGTCTTCTTCTCCTCTAGGCTAAAGAAACCTTGTGCTTTTCCATTCCCTACTCTGTTTGTTTTTCCATGATTCTAACTAACTCTCTTTTCGTACTTCGCAGTGACGAGGGTTTCTGACTTGATAACGTCCGGGACGGCAGCCGAGGTGGCCAAAAGACCGAAGAAACGCAAGGAAACTGCCGAGCCCTCCACCAGACCGGCCAAGAAGACTGCCGCGACAACGGCTAGCCGGACACCTCCCGTGGTGATTGTGGGGGAGGGCTCACGCACCTCAGCCACTCCTGGTGGATCCCAAGCCTCAGCCATTCCGGAGGGGGTCCCCATTCGAGGAGTGACTATAGCTTCTCCACCCCGGGGTCAGGGTGTGACGACTTTTCCAACTCGCCCCGTCACGGGGTCTTCACTGTTCAACCTCCACCACGTACCTTCTCAAGAGGTCGGGGAGGACAAGAGGCACTCCGGAGCACAGTGGTGCCCGGAGTGGAGCATCAATGTCAACGACCGCCGCAAAAACCCTCTGGTCGTACAGCAGCTCCTTGTGCATTCAGTGCTGCCGCGAGACAACACTTATGCCAGGAAGCTCACCCCTGGCGAGCTAATGCAGAGTGCCTCAGTGTCCTGGGCATCCACCACGGCCTTTTTCGCCGAGATGATTCAGCATTACGGGAATTTAATGGAGAAATATGAGCCACCAGAAGAGCTTCAGAAGAAAATTACCGAACTGGAAGAGAGACTAAGGGCAACCGAGCTGGAGCGAGATAAAGCCGAAGCAGATAGAGACCGGGCCGAGGTGACAAAGAATTCCCTGATAACTGCCCTCGGTGAGGAAAAAGAGAGAAGAGCCCAAGAGGAGCAGTCATCCAAGAAAGCAATAGAGATGGCCGGGGTGTCAGCCTTGGAAGCCTTCCGCAAGTCGGAGTCTTTCAATCGCGACCTTAGCGAGCTGACACTGCCGAGCTTCATGTTCGGGTACACCACAGCTGTCAACGACGCGGCGCCTTTCCTCTCTTCTAAGCAGCTGGAATTTCTCCAAGATGCGCCGAACTATAACGAGAATGCCAAAGAGCTGTGTGACCGCATGGCCGAAGGCATCAAAGCCGGAAGTAACCTAACCGAGGTCCGCGCCGAGTTCAACAAGTGGCTTAATGAGATCGACTTGGATGGCAATGATCTCGAAGGGGACCAGGCCGGCGGAGAGGCTGAAGGTCAGCAAGATGCCGGGGTAGGAGGAGAAATTATGGGTGGAGAAGGGTCCGGAGCAGGGAACCCTTAGAAACATTCCCTTTTGTACCTAAATGCCGAGGTCGTGGATGCTTAGGAGCATTCCGGACCTCGGTCTTCTTTTTGCTCTTCAATATAACTTTGTATTTCTGCCTCTTTAATTGAACTCAGTTTTCTTCTCTTTATTTCTTCCATCTGCTGCTACTTGTCCCCTTATTTTTCGCTTGATGAAATGAGAATAAGTGAGAAATAACTCAAACTTATAATTTAAAGCATGCACCCTTTAAGGGTAATACAATCTAAGGTTCTCAGCATGCCACGTTCGAGGCACCCGAGAACCATCCTGATAAGCTAATTTACAATATCCGTTTTGGCTGGACTCAACAACCCGGTAGGGTCCCTCCCACTTAGGGCTAAGTTTTCCTTGTGGTTCAGCTCGGCTGACCGAATTCTTCCGGAGCACTAGGTCTCCCGGACTGAACCGTAGGTGTTTGACCCGAGCGTTGAAGTTGCCAGTTAAGATATTTTTATAAAGGGCAACTTTGCCGGCTGCCATATCACGCTTCTCTTCGACGAGGTCGAGATCAACTCGCCGCTCTTCTTCATTAACTTCGGCAGCGTATGCGGGCATTCGTGGGTTCGGCGTGATGAACTCGGCTGGGACCACAGTTTCGGACCCATACGTTAAAGAGAACGGGGTCTCTTGTGTTGCCGACCTTGGGGTGGTCCTGTAAGACCACAAAACGCTGGGGAGTTCTTCCACACAAGACGATCCAACTCGGTGTAGTCTGGTTTTGAGACCATGAAGGAGAGTGCGGTTGAAATTTTTGGCCTGTCCGTTGGCCTGAGGGTGTCCGACCTAGGTGAAATGCTATTTGATTCCCAGGTTTTCACACCATGCCTTGAAGGGGTTATCAGTAAACTGTCTTCCATTATCCGAGATGACCACCCGGGGTAGACCGAAGCGGCAAACTACGCTCTTCCAGAAGAACTTTTGAACCGCTAATCCGGTGATACTTCTCAAAGGCTCGGCCTCGACCCATTTGGTGAAGTAATCTACTGCCACCACCGCGTATGCAAAATTGCCTGGGGCTCTGAGGAATGGCCCGATTATATCAGTCCCCCATTGTTCGAATGACCATGGCGAGGTGATGAGAATCATGAGGTTCGTCGGCTGATGGTGCTCAGGGGCGTGGTGCTGGCAAGCAGGACAGCTAAAGACCATGATCTGGGCATCTACCCTCATGGTGGGCCAGAAATATCCTAGCAACAGAGCTTTTTTGACGAGCATCCTGTAGCCGACGTGAGCACCACAGAGTCCCTCGTGTATATCCTGAATGACCCTTTGGCCCTCTTCTGGTGTGATACACCGGAACCACGGGCCGAGGTATGACCTCTTGTACAGGAGATTGTCCCAGAGAACGTATCGAGCTGCTTTACGTTGCAGTTTTCTGGACTCAGCTCGGTCTTCGGGAAGTTCACCCTGGCAGAGAAATCGAACTAGCGGTCCCATTCAGGTGTCCCCTGGATAAATGGGATATACGACTTCCCCAATATATCCCGGCTCGGCTAAGACCTCCACAAGAACCGTTTTGTACAGGTCAGAAAAAGAGGTAGAAGCGAGCCGGGAGAGGGCATCTGCCCTCTTGTTCTGTGACCGCGGTATCCTTTGGATTTCGAAAGACTCGAAGTGTGCCACCAGCTGGAGGACTTTGGAGAGGTAGCGATGCATCACCTCTTCCTTGGCCTCGTATTCGCCTAGTATTTGGCACACGACGAGTTGGGAGTCACTATAGACCAAGATGTGCGCGGCACCGAGCTTACGAGCTAGCTGCAGGCCGGCAATAACAGCTTCGTATTCAGCTTCATTGTTGGAAGCGGCGAAGTCAAATCTCAGAGCATATGAACATATTTCTCCTTTGGGGTCTTCGAGGAGCAAACCTGCCCCACTGCCCTCGCTATTGGACGAACCGTCCACATGCAAGATCCAGCGTTGAAGCTCGGCAGTAACTGGGATGGTAATCGGAGAGGCTTTATTTGTCTCATCAAAAGTGAGCTCAGCTAGAAAGTCTGCGAGAGCCTGAGCCTTGATTGCGGTACGAGGTTCGTAAGACAGGTCGTACTCTCCCAGTTCGATGGCCCACTTGGTGAGGCGTCCAGAAGCCTCTGGCCGTGATAAGACTTGCCGAAGTGGTTGGTCAGTTCTCAAGCAGATGTGGTGGGCTAAGAAGTAGGGCTTAAGCCTACGGGCTGCATGGATTAAGGCCAGCACGAGCTTCTCCGCCTGAGTATATCTGGTCTCCGGACCTCGGAGGACTCGGCTGACATAATAAACAGGTATTTGTACACCTTCTTCCCTTATCAACACGGCACTTACAGCTTCGGCTGCAGCAGATAAGTACAAGAATAACTTGTCCCCTGGACGAGGTGAGGTGAGTGTTGGGAGATGATGAAGGTATTCCTTCAGTTGTTCGAAGGCTTGTTGACATTCCTTGGTCCAGGAGAAGCTGTCCGCCTTTTTTAGGATCTTGAAAAATGGCAACGCCTTGGAAGCTGATTGCGATAAGAATCGATTCAGGGCGGCCAACCGCCCTGTCAGCCTCTGGACATCACGGATGCACCGAGGTGGAGACATTTCTTGAATTACTTTCACCTTGTCTGGGTTTGCTTCGATACCCCGTCTCGAGACGAGGTATCCCAGAAATTTCCCCGAAATGACCCCGAAGACGCATTTCTTGGGGTTCAGCATCATCCGCGTCTTCCGGAGGACCTCAAAGACTTCTCTCAGGTCGGAGAGGAAGGACGAGGTCGTCTGGCTCTTGAGGAGGATGTCGTCCACGTAGATTTCGACATTTCGCCCGATCTGGGCTTTGAAAGTTTGGTTGACCAAGCGTTGATACGTGGCCCCGGCATTCTTTAGCCCAAAGGGCATCGTGGTGTAGCAATAGGTGCCTTGGTCAGTGTAGAAGGCAGTCTTCTCCTGATCTTCCTGACTCATGCCTATCTGGTGATACCCCTTAAAGGCGTCAAGAAAACAGAGGATCTCATAACCCATAACCGAGTCCACCAAGGTGTCGATTTTGGGCAATGGGTAGCAATCCTTGGGACAAGCTTTGTTGAGGTCGGTAAAGTCGACGCACATCCTCCAAGCCCCGGTGTCCTTCTTGACCATGACCGGGTTGGATAACCAGGTCGGATATTGGACCACCCGGATTATTTTTGCAGGCAGGAGCTTGTCCACTTCTTCACCGACAGCTCGGCTCCGTTCAGGGCCGATGTGTCTTCTTTTCTGTTTAATCGGACGGATCTGGGGATCAACGTTCAGCTCATGTATCATGAGGTGTTGTGGGACTCCTTGGACCACATCGGCGGCCCAGGCAAAGACGTTCCGGTATTCTTTGAGGATGTCCACCATCTCTTTTTTAATCGGACCAGGCAGTCCGGTGTCGACGCGGACCGTCTGATCAAGCTTCATGGGGTCCAGGGAAATTTCTTCCACCTCATCCCCAGCCTCCATCATAGGGATCTTCCCAGCCTGCTGAGGATCGATGCAATCTATAGAGAGGATATTTGACCTCTTCTCGGGCCTCGCACTGGAGGTAGATGGGGAGGTTGCTTGTAGAGTGGCGAGGTAGCACTCCTGGGCCGCACAAATATCGCTGCTGATCTCGGCAACCCCCGCGGGAGTAGGAAACTTAAAGTTCAGGTGGTAGGTGGAATATACCGCCCGCAGAGCATTAAGCGTGGGCCGACCTAGGAGCAGGTTGTATGGGGAGTCGGTCTTAACCACTACGAAGTTCACAGGGATAGTTCGGCAACGGGGGTGACGCCCCACGGTCACCGTCAGGGCCACCATTCCCTCTGGATGCACAATGTGTCCCCCAAATCCTACAAGAGGGGTTCTCACCGGGGTCATGTGCTCCCTGGCCAACTTGAGGCTCTCGAATGTACGAAGGCACATAACATCCACTGAGCTCCCTGGGTCGATGTAAACCTTCTGGACGATATAGTTGTTGGTGAGCAATTCGATCACCAAAGTTTCGTGGCTACTCGAAGCAGCTGGGACGGGGTCACTGGGTCCGTAAGTGATTACCTCGGATAGTCGAGAATTTGACTCGGCTTGTTTCGGGTTGGCCTGTCTATAGTTCCTCTTCCGGGAGTTCTGACTATCCCCTCCCGTCGGACCTCCTGCAATAGTATTAATTACTCCGGCAATGTTTGGCCCATATCCTAACCCCTGACCTGAAAATTCGTCTCGGGAGGCCTTTTTGTCTCCCTAGGATCCTCTGGGGGTCTACAACTGCTTCTCGATGTTCGCCTCTCGTCTCGGCGTTGGTCACCTCGTTTGTCACGTCGGTTCTCATCACGTCCACCTCGGCGGATGAACCGCTTTAGGTGCCCCTGTCTAATGAGGTTCTCGATCTCCCTTTTGAGATCGTTACAGTCCTCGGTTTCGTGCCCTATATCACGGTGATATAAGCAGTAGAGGTTCGAGTTCCTTTTGTCTCTGCTGCCGTACATCTTAGGGGGGCCTTCCCGAGGTTGTTTTGTTCCATTACGGATAACACCCGAGACCGGGTGGTGTTCAGGGGAGTCAGTTCGGACTCAGGGATGGGTGACTTCCCCTTGGAGATCCTGTCAAATACACTGCGGCGATCTCGGCCTGGACTCTGGAAGCCGCCTCCTGTTCCCGTTTCACTTCGGCCAAGCTCCTTCCCTCTTCGGGGGTCAGCCCTCGGATGGGCAGCTTGGACTTCTTTCTTCATGCGGTTGAGGTCCTCGGCCTGTATGCCCTTCTCGACCTTCAACCATAGTTCGTGGAGTGTGCGGGGATACTTCTTGTGGATCCCCGTGTTGAATACCCCGGACACAAGTCCATGGGTGAAAGCAGCAATGGTGACCTGCTCATTGGGGTCAGGTATCTGAACGCTTTCTTCATGGAACCTCTGAACATACGACCGAAGTGACTTTCCCGGGTTCTGCTGCATGTTCAGCAAGTAAGCCGAGGTCCTGGTCGTAGGTTGGGAGGAGATGAACCGATGGAGAAATCTTTCCACCAATTCCCCCAGGGTTGAGATGCTCCTAGGTTCTAATCCCCAGAACCATTTTCGAGCAGTCCCCTGGAGAAATACCGGAAAAGCTCGGCATATGACAGGGTCAGGGATGCAGTATAAATGGAAGGCCGAGATGAAAGCATGGATGTGATCCTCGGGATCACCTCGGCTGTCATAAGATGGTATAGAGGGGAGATTGAAATTGGGAGGAAGTCTTTCCTCGTTGATATCGTCGGTAAAAGGTGGAGCTCTCATGTAATTCACCCCGGGCGTTCCCAACAATCGAGGTTCTTCCTCAGGTCGTCGCCCTAAAAGTCCTCGTGAGAATGCCTTGGTCAGGGAGGCTACCTTAGAAGTGGCCTTAGAGAATGCCCGCTTCGAAGCACTCCGGCTTAGGCGCCTCCCATCAGATTCCTCGTCAGATGAACCTTCAGGGGATCCATCTGACTTCCTTTTGGAGGACTCAGCTTTCTGCGTGCCCTGCTTTTTTAGGTACCTCCCCAATTCCTCAAAGATGTTGGGGTTCTCGGTTACAAACTCGGCCATACGTGTTATGGCTTCTTCGTTTGCGGGCTGAGTCCTTGGGGACTCCTGCCCTTCTGAAATATCTTCCTGTTGAGCTGCATTGCTTTGCTCAGCCCCAATAGTGAGAGCTTTTCTGCTCTTAGAACGCGTAGGCTTCATATTCTGATATCTTCACGTTCCCACAGACGGCGCCAATTGAAGTGGTGAATTCGGACCGGCTAGGGTGAACCGTGAACTGGCAGTGCTACAGTTGAAGAGGTCACAACGGTCTGGATCACCTGCTTAGGTTACGAAAGGGGCTGAATCCCCCGGTAGAACTCCGAAACTTGAGTTAGTTCGGGATTGGGAAAATAATTTAATAGAGAGAATCAGTATATGATTTTTACCAGGAAATTGGTCATCCCCTTCTTCAATAAAAGTTTTGGGTATTTATAGAGTATGGACAGGAAAGAGGGACTACTAGCCCGGGTCCCTAGAGATCTGCCATGGGCAGAACATCAAGTAGATGTGATGGGCTTCTGCGAAAAGGCGCGCCGGAACAGTTGTCAGGGTCTGGCGGCGCATGTCAGGGCAGCTTTATCAGAAGTATCAGAGGTGTCAGAGGTCATGTCCCACAACTTCGGTGGTCAGGTCCCTATACTTTACCTCGGCCTTATGATAGAAGATCTTGGCCGAGGTGATAGCTGGGCCGAAGTCACGGCCCCCGAGGGCCTGCCGAGGTGGAGGATCCAGGAGTGCTACAGGGCGAGTTGGAAATACCCTCCTCAGGTGTTAATCGAACTTTGATATTTCTTTGGTAGAAAACGGCGATCCATCCCTGGAATAAAAGTTAGAAAGATAGATTTAAGGTTTTTTACTCTATTTCTGAGAAACATCTTTCTTTTATATTTTTGTGAGCAGTTGAAACCGTTTGATCTTGGCATCCTATGTATTTCCAAGCCCTTGAGGTCGAGATCTTTTGATGAGGAGTCATGTTTATTCTTATTGCAGTGATCCATTGATTTTTTTTTTTTTTCAAATACAGGGAGTATTCCAACTTTGCCATAATAATCTCCCTGCGCTTGTGCACCCTACCCCCCAAGAATACACAAGCGGTAGAGAAATGACTCGAACACACGATCTTTGGATCTAACTAGACTACTCTGAAACCATTCGAGCCAACCCAAGGGGCTCGGTGACCCACTGACTTGGTTTTGACATTTTTCATTGTTTGACATTCGTAAGACACGTATCAGCAACGATTAGTGTGACAATGTTGGACAATTGTCCTTTCTGGAAAATTATATATTGACGCCAATATTTGCATGGTTGCTCAAGGGTTAGTACCAGTTCTTCGACACAAGATTAACTTGCTTTCCGTTTGCATCTTAGCAGTGCAATCACAACAATCTACAAATTGGTTCTTCACTTGTTCGAATAACTAGTCGTTTCTAACTTTTCCCACTAAACTTTTCCCACGGATGGGCTGAAGCAATTCATTGTGGATCGGGTCTGTTACTCGACAAATGGCAGTAAACCTTCACAACCTCAGATCTGCTCCAAAATAAACTCCGACGATCAAGTTAAAGAGAGAGAGAAAAGAAGTTTATACTCTTTTTTTTTTCTAAAAAAAAGAAACGTGTGCATACATTCTTTCTGTTGTCACGTCATTCTTTTGAATCTTTGTAAGCGGTTAGTATCATATGCCACCATTTGATTTGGCATGCCACATGCTCCCAAGATCTCGAGATCGAGGTCTTTCAATGAGCTGTCACGTTGGGAACTTGTCCAACATGTTTATTGTTATTGTGGTGACTCACTGATGACTGTGTAACTTGGTTTCAGACTTTTTTTATCATTGTAAACACGTGCCAGTGACCGATAAAGACATGGAACATTTTTTTTTAGTGTCTTTTCTCATTTTCCAATTAACAAATCTAATCAAGCATATATGAGTGAGGTTCGAAGGTTCGCGCTTACTCGAGCCTCCTAAGTCCTATATTTATATAATTTTCTATATTTATTATTGTTTAGAATGCCTATTGTGTGTGTATATATATATATATAAACAATTACTTAAACTCAATTTAGCTCAATTAAATCGGATTCGTTGCACCTCTATTGGTTTTACATGAATATCGAATCAGACTCGAATTGAAGTCTTAAAGGCATGGCCAAGCTCGGACTCAACTCACATATTTTAGCTGGAGTCAATCTCAATTTGTTTCGGTTTTGTTTAGACGCCTTTTCGTTCACCAAAGACGAACACAAAAGGTTAAAATAGAGGAAAATGTGCAGGCCGTTCTTCATTTATCGTACGTCATATTAAATGTTCCCAAAGGAGAGCGACAAGACGGTTGACGTGCCGTTGGATTCATTTATTAGCTTCATTCAACGCTGGACCATTTAATAAATTCCTAGTTATTTTTTACATCTCATTTGTCAGACTACTCTCTGCTGACTTCACATGGTTGGGCACTTAACCCTCAATAAATTAATTCTCACTAGTCGTGCTTATATCTACCTATTAGTATATAAGAAAAAAGCCAAGTTACTATAGCATTCCATCTTTTTGACATATGTATTGTACATATTTTTGACAAGTGGATTCTTGGTCATTTTAGCTAAACTTTTCCTTCCCTTTTTTGATTCAATTGGGCCAAAATAATTAAAATATTTTTTCTCCTTCAGAAAATCAACTGTGTCGCTTCTTCTTCTTCTTGCGGCAAGTGCTGTTATTTTTTATTTTTTAAAACTAATCTAACTAAAATTGTTGCCATGTTCTTTTTTTTTTCGTCGAGATGATTAGCTACTTAACAAAGAGAAGTTTTTATTATTTTTTTATCCCATTTTACATTTTCTTTTCTTCCTTTTTTTTCTTCATGTCTAATCTCTCATATTTGCTCTATTCTTCGATCATAATGTTATAGTCAACTGGCATTTGTTTGTTAAATTTATAGGATGATGCTATTATTTGGTATTTTTCATGGATAAAAGGTGAAATATTAAAATATGTAAAAAGATCTTAGAATTCATTTTATACCAATGATCATTTTCTATGAAGAATAGAACAATAATTCTTTCTTTTCTTTTCTCCTCCCACGATTTGATTTCTTACTTCACATTTTTTTTCTTTTTCTTTGTTTTTTGGTTACATTTTGTAATTATCTACAATTTTGTGTATTTTTTAAAGAGAAAAGATATATCATGTGATGCTTCCACCAAGATAAATCTAGTTAGGCATTCTTCTACCTCTGTGTTCTATAAGATTTTGTATATATTTAAACTAACGTTAATTTTTGTTTGTTTTTTAATTATTCAGGTTCTGTAGTATCAATTGGGTTGGCATATAAAAATTGTAGTTGGTGGTAGAAGTCACAATTAAAAATTGTTAGAAAATTCAATTTTGATTAGGAAGATGTTTTTGCAATAAAAAAAATGGTTCAATTCTAATTTGTATATGTAGATCTGGAAACGTAGCAATTCATATTTTTTATCTAACCTTGCTATTTATATTCTGGAGCTGCAGGATAATGTTGTCACCTTTAAACGGGATTTAAATAAATAAAGAAAGAAAAATGTGAAACTTTAGAGTAAGTTATATTGATGTTGAAGATTGTGACATGTCTTAGTGGCTTTCTAAACTTTTTCTCATTATTAAAATACTGGAAGCATTATGACTGCTTTTGATTTAGTTACAACTAAGACTATGCTGCTAATTAATACAGCAATGCACTTGTAGTGTATTGATTTTCTCTCTTTTTTGGGTATTATCATAATAATAGTTCAAAAATCTTTATTCAAATCACAATAAATAGGGGTATTAACTTCATAGATGGAATTTCTCTTCACAACAAATTTTGAGGGAAATTTTATTTATACTCCATATTTTATTAATTGTATTCCTACAATAAATAAAAACTATATGATAAAAATAATAGTGAAAATGTGATTAACAAAAATGAGAGTTCAAATAACATTTGTTAATTTTAATTGTTTTGAGGCCCAATTTTCTCCTATATTTCTATTGATTTATCATGTGCCAAAATAATTTGATGTTATGTGTTTGACTAAATTTCTAGGGGGCCCAAGCTGTGCTTTGCACAGCTCAAGTACCTCTAGTGTATATATATGTACCCTTCCTCTCTTCATCCAGTGGTGGGAATATTCAATATTGCAACAAACCGGCAAATATTGTGATAAGAATTGATTTCAAATCGTGATAGAATATTACTTTTTCTTTGGACTTTATTTGTTCGGTATAACACGCAATAACTTTGGATAAATATTATTTAGGATAAGATGAAATTTGTTTGTCTTAGATTCTTGTACAAAATAAAACAAACCCTCCTGAACTAAGGAGTGATTTTTGAGAGAATTCAAAATAGTAGGAAAGTAATTTTCTGCCACAAATCACTCTCTACTTGACCTCTTTATATAGAAAAGATTGTTTAAGAAATAAATGAACTTAATAAATACTTATATGAATAGATTCAATGTATTGTATACAAATTCTTATATTCTAATTCATGCATCACATGATTCTATGATTAAATACATGAATCTATTCTTACATTTAAGGATCCCTACGTACATGAATATATTCATGAATGAATATACATTTATCATAATGGATATACATCTTAGAATCATTTGATTCGTAATACAATACATGTATGTACATCATACAAATTTTGAAAATTTCCAACAATCCAAATGTTATATTTTGTCAAAATAGGAATGCAATTCAATATTTGTTAAAAAGCAAATTTTGATTTTTCCAATTCAAATTGTTATATTAAAAAAAATTATGTATCCAACTGTTGTAAAGCTGTTTTTAATAGATATTATAGTCACGAATATGTGAATGTGAGAAACAATAAGAATTTAACTTAAGCACGTGGCCTGGACTAAAAGGGGGTCTAATGTATACTTATCAGCCAGTATTCAAGAGACACACTAATATGTGTTTAACTAATAGAAAAAAAATAGTTGTAACATATTTTGAGTATATTTATTGAAATCATTTTCAAAAAAAATTAGTTTTATATTTTCGCAAAGCATTTGTAAAAAATTTATTAAAGTAAAAGTTATAAAAAAAGCAGTTATTTGGTAGTTGTTCATAACCATAAAAGGTCGTTGCTAATTAAAATTAAAATTTACTAAATGAGTTGAAAAATAGAATATTAAAAAATACATAACACTTGGTAAGAAATTATAGTGGTAGTGGGTAGTTATTAAAGATTGATAGATTTTTTATTTATACCAAAAGGCCCCTCATCGTCAAGGATAGTTTAGAAAATATATAAAGTAACTGATTTTTATTTACCCCAACCCCCTTCCTCTCTCTCTCTTAAACTTTCAAAAACTGCTAGTTGTTCTTTGGATTCCGTTGGAAATTCTTTAGAACCTAATTCTATTAGAAAAAGGGGGTTATGAACAATGAGTGCTTGTGCTGCTAACGCCAGATCCTTAAAAGGAGGAAGGTGCATTGAACTACAACTAAATTAGTCCAATCAAATCTATATTGTTCTCGCGTAATTTGCCTGTACTTGGACTTTTGTAAACAGCATTTACAGGATACTAATTAACAATAACAGGCTTTTGATTGTACACACCAAATTTTTTATTGTTGTTTTTACCTTTTAGATTTTAACAAAGCCTCGTATAAGATTAATTCAACGTTTATATTATTGTCTAAGGCATGCGATATTGACCTCAACAAAACTGAGCCTTGAAGACCATGCTTAAACCTAAATTGATTAATGTTAAACAAAAAGAAAAGGAGACTAGTATTCTCAGATAAAAGTTTTTATCAAACAAGCCTGTAGAATCATCAAAAAACTCCACTTCCATGTTTTCCATGGAAACTCTGTATCTGTATCTGCCTCTTCTGATCTTAGCCCTTCAGATTTTGACCAACCGAATCCTTCACAAGATTCAAAATCTTCCACCATCCCCTTTTCCAGCCCTGCCATTTCTTGGCCATCTCTATTTACTCAAGAAACCTTTCCATAAATCTTTATCAGCGCTCTCTAGCCGCTATGGTCCAGTTCTTTCCCTCAGGCTAGGCTGTATCCCGGTTGTTCTCGTCTCATCTCCATTGGCAGCTGAAGAATGCTTAGCCAAAAATGATATCATTTTTGCAAATCGTCCCAACTTTCTCAATGGGAAATACTTTGGCTACAATTATACCAGCCTCCCCTGGTCCTCCTACGGTGAACATTGGAGGAACCTCCGCAAGATTTCATCTCTTGAAGTTTTGTCATCCCACAAACTACAGTTGTTGTCAGCTATTCGTGCTGATGAGGTCTTGTCTTTGATTCGGAAGCTGTTTCGAGTTTCCGTGGAAGATCCTGGTCAATTCGCTGATATGTGATCAGCTTGCTTTGATCTCACATTCAATGTTATGACTAGGATGATTACTGGAAATAGGTACTATGGAGAAAATATAGAGAACTCAGAAGAGGCTAGAATTTTCCATGAGATAACTTCTGAGGCAGCAAAGGTGAATCCCAAGGCCAATGTTCTTGATTTCTTGCCCTTCATGCGGTGGTTTGGATTGAGAGACGTGGTGGAAAAGATGAGTGAAATACAGGAGAGAAGAGACAAGTTTATGCAGAACGTAATTGATGAACATCGTGCTCGTGCTGGTGCTTCAGGAGAGAAGAGAACCATGATCGGAGCTTTATTGGATTTGCATGAAAAGGAACCTGAGTACTACAGTGAGGAAACTATAAGAAACCTCATGTTGGTAAGTAGTAATCCAGATCCAGTAGTTTTTCTTTCCCGTTTTCTTTATCTGGAATCTAATTTTCATTGGCCGTCAGTTTTCTACACTTCAATTGATCGTTCTGTTACAGTTTTTACTAGTAGCTGCAGTAGGATTTCAGTAGGGAAGGCAAAAAATGAGTTGCAAACATGGTAGAAACTGATTGAACAAATTGTTGGCTCTTAGTGGAAAAGTCAGTTGGAAAGGCGAAGGAATAGTTGTGCTCTACAGGGCTCTCTAGCCTCATTAGCACTCTTCTGAAGTGTGCAAAAACTATTTGCTGCATAAGTATGGTCCCTACCTAATTTTCTGCTCGCCATTCCTAACATTATTTGAAACGAAAACTTAAACAGGTACTACTACAAGCAGGATCAGATACAACTGCCAGTACAATGGAGTGGGCAATGGCATACTTGCTGGACAATCCAGAGGTTTTAAAGAAGGCACAGGCTGAAATTGACCAAGAAGTGGGACAAGGGCGTTTCATTGCTGAATGTGATCTGCCTCAACTTCCTTACCTCCGCTGCATAATAAATGAGACCCTGCGTTTGCAGCCTGTAACGCCACTTCTGATGCCTCACAAAGCTTCCCAAGATTGCATCGTTGGAGGCTATCGAGTTCCACGCGGAACCGTTCTGTTTGTGAATGCTTGGGACATACAACATAATTCCAGGTACTGGGATGATCCTGAGAAGTTCATGCCTCAGAGATTTGAAGCATGGGTCGGAGGAAAAGAGGAGTTCAAGTTTATTCCCTTTGGCTCGGGGAGAAGAGGCTGTCCTGGAAATAACTTGGCAATCCATGTTCTTGGATTGGCTTTGGGATCATTACTCCAGAGCTTCAACTGGGAAACCAGGGATGGTAAGAAGATGGACATGAGTGAAGGAATAGGAGTTCCTGTGCACAGGGTTCAGCCTTTGGTGGCTAAATGTTGTCCACGGCCAAACATGTTGAAACTTCTCTCCCAAATTTCAACCAAGTCCGCATGCTTGCACTGATGCATGTACCACAAGCTATTGGCCAGCACTATGATTTATCCCAAAAAAAAAAGGGTTCCTATGATCTATTGGCCAGCACAGATGACAAATGAAAGATGTTCATAGAATTTAGGAATACTAATTATATTTACTAGACAAACTTGTTCAATACTTGATATACATTTAATTGGGCTCTGTCACTGACTTTCAACCCGCTACTCTGCATAGAATTACCCAATCTCTTATAGAGTTTTCAAATTTTAGCCCAACACTCTACATAGATCAGTCCAAATAAAAACTAAGTTATGACCATCCTCAAGAATAGCCCAAGGGAGGGGGAGAGAGCTTATGCCCAATGGGCTGCTGAAATTTGTTGTGTTTGGAGAATATTTATTTGGAGGGAGAGACTTTCACACGCATATACACTTTAGAGTAAATTTAAATGTTTATAATTTCTTTCAGGGTACAAAAAGATTTACTACTTATAAAGAATATAACTGTAAACTTTGAAAATATTAACAGAAAAATAGAACTTGGGTGCGGTGTCCCTCCTCGTCTCCCATAATTCTGTCCTTGTATTTGAATGGGAGGTTATGTGGAGAATTTCGTAAAATAATTACAGTAACATTTTTTCGTCTGTGATAAACTATATTTTATTTGGAATAAAAATTTAGAATAATAAATTTAATACTTTTTCATAATGTAACGTTTGTGATAATTAAAAAAACTTATTTGTAATGCAAATAAAATTATTATTATTTTTCCAATTATCACGCATGCAAGCACAGATTCGCGGTGGACTGGAAACAAGCCGAGTGCTGGGCGCTGGCTCGCAAATTCCAGTGCAACATCACTACACTGCGCACTAGTACAGTGGATGATGCAAAGCAGGCTGAAGAAGTCAAAAAGATGATGGGTGAGTGAGAAGGGCAATAAACAGCCCCGTCATGCATGGATGGATGGTGCAAATGATTTTGACCATTTGAGAATGAGGAGGTGCATGCTTTACATTTGTGATGCTACTGTTTCCATACATTTTCTTACATTTGTGATGCTACTACATTAAAGACATTTTATACTGGGACAAGATAAGCTCGATTGTTGCAATTGCTTTTTGCTGGGAAGTACAGTACTATTTTGCTGAGAGTCTGGATCAGGGTCTCACAAGCAACTTTTTTGACCCGTTTAAATCAGTTCTTACAATTTTTTGGTGTAAAATTTGAGTGCAAATTTGAATTTGTGAAATCATACAATTAAGTTGGTGATTACATCAAAACTGTGCGAATTCATACCAAATACAATATAGTAATTATACAAATCGATTTGAAGTTAGCTTGTGAGAATCCTGACCCGCAACTTCCAGCTTTCTGTTCGGTCCAAGTCAAGAAGCCGCGTAGAGCTTCAAAAAGTCGTTTTCCTCTGTTTCTTTCTTGCGCTGTTGCCAATTCTTCAGAGAAACAGAGAAATTCCCTTGCTTCAATAATCTTGTCGGTATTCTTTATTCTTTGATTTGGGTCCATCGGTTCAATGGAATCAAAATGGAGTGCCAATCTTTTTATCCAGTTTCTGTCAATTGGTACAGGCAAACAGGAATCAAGAATTTCCCTATTTGGATGAACATTTCTAGTCTAAGATCAAGCTACCATCCATTTGTATGCTTCATCTGCATCAGATCGAATATGGGGCAACACCACATTATCTGAACACTACTGATATTTTGCTGTCCCCTCAAAATTAAAAATAGGAGTCTTTGGTATGTGGTTAACTAAGAACTCTTCTATTTGCTAAAAAACAAAAAAAAAAAAGGTTATATAAGAATTCTGAATTTTCATTATTTCATTACGAATTCTAATTTAATTGGCATGTCTATTTTTGTTCTCTGTTCTCTCATTGAATACGCAGCAGATAGTTCCATTCCAGAACAAAAGGTATCCAATTCCCCATTTACTTCTTTCTCCCTTCCTAACCATCCATTTTGGAAAAAGGGGAAAAAAAACCTTTTAAGTTCAGATTTATTTTGGCAAGGGAATTGCGGGTGCATGGTGAACCGACCACTGTAAACGTGCTACATTCCTTCTTAATTGCCACACAATTAGGTTGAAGTTACAAGCATAATAATATTCGGTATTAAGCAGGGGGTGAAAAATCGAATCATGCTGGATTACCATCATAACATACTTCTAATCTTTTAATAAATACCCCGCAATCCACATGTGTAAGTATACATTCACTGTTACTTGATAGGGTGGGGATTTAGCAAATCTAATCTCAACTCACAAATTATATAGATTTTCAGCTTTCGGGTTCGTATTAAAAGGGTCAATCTCGACTCACATCATTATATGAGTTTCAAATTCAAATTCGGTTTGGCCCAAATTTATAATTATATATAATATATATTTTATAAATATGAATATATTTATATTTATATATAAATTATTAACATTTTATTTTGCAATACGTATAATTATAAATTATAGATAGTATTCTACTTCCTCCATCCCATTTTATATGTCATGATCAACTTTGCACATAGTTTAAGAAAAAAAAATTGTGACTAAGACACATAAGCTACTAAAAATTGTCTTTTCATTATTACCCTTCGATTAAACTTCAAAATTTTGCAAGTTTAGTTTGAAATTTTAAAAGAGGCACAACTACCTGAACACAAAGATAATTTGTAGCATGATTTATCAAGAGAATATGACTTAAATGCTTTACCTTGGGACTTGTATTAAGTGTACAATAGAAAAGTTGGATTTCATTTATTTCCATTTTAAATCATGATAAGTAGTTTGGGACACACCAAAATAGAAAACATGACATATAAAATAGGACGAAGGAAGTATATATTTTACATATATAAATTATACTCATATATGGACCGAATTTTAATCGGGTTTGAGTCTAGTATGATTCAATCTTGATTCACAATTAATTTAGACCTACTATTTAAGATAAAACTCTGTCCGATTCAATTAAAACTTAAATTCAATGAACTTTTTTTTCCGGTCGAATGGGTCAAACTTGAGTTAACTCTATTCCATTAACCGTCCTATTTCTTGACTACTTGTACACTTCTGGCTATAGTTCAAATTTGATTTGGGTGATGAAGTGACCCAATGTAAATCAAGGTTAAGATTTGAGTCATAACGTGACTTAGGGACTTAACTCTGGTCATCCAAATCTTGTTTTGCATGTCATGTCATAATGTTTTGCACAAGTGGCCGTAGATCTGTAGATGTCAAAGTGTCTACACCTACTAAAGTAATACTCCCTCCCTCTTTTTATAACTGACGTTTAAGGAATTTGCTCTAATATACTTTTATCTGTCATTTTATTATCCCCATACAGTATTAATTATTTTTTCACAATTTTACCCTTTTATCTCTCTTTTCCAATACAGGGTTCTTAATTATTACTTCTAGTAATTATTGCTTCTCTCTTTGTAACAACCCTAGTAATTATCTGCCCCTCCGTATTCTTTCTGCTTTTAGCCTAGTAAAATAGCACCATTTAATACTCTAGTGAGAAAAAATATTGGTGAATTGGATAATTAATGAGGGTATAAAAGGAAAGTAGTGTACAGATTTAAGCAATGAAAAACTTTTCTTAATTGGTGTGTAAAACCTTAAACGTGAGTTATAAACAAAAGGGAGGAAGTACCACTTTAGCACCGAGGGACTAGGCTGCTGTTTAATCCTATGTGTCATAATTTGATTGGCTGAAATCATACTTTTGAACATCGCCACACCACATAAGTAGACAGACATCGTATCAGATCCCCATCTCCAAAACAAATCCTATATATTTCACGAAACAACAACGTTGCTAGCACGAGAACGGCACAAGCACTGGACGAATCTAACTAATCCTCCGACAGCCAACACCAACCACCGCCACCGTCGGAGATCACCTTAATCTCCGCCAGCAGAGTTAATAATACGATGGGCTCAGCTCCACCTGAAGACCCAACACCTTCAAAAGACGAAGAAGCCTGCCATCTTCTATCCTCCTCCTCTCTACCCTCACCTTCACCGTCGCCGTTAGTTGACGCCAGCTTAAGAAAATGTCTACAAGAACAAGAAGAAGAAGAAGTGGCATACGAATCCCGAGATAAAATTTTGGTCGTGGATATTGAATCAGACGGTGCAGATTACTCAACAGTGCCACCTTTCTCGTTCAAGAAATTATGGTTATTTACCGGTCCGGGTTTTCTAATGAGTATAGCGTTTCTAGATCCGGGTAATTTAGAAGGGGATTTACAAGCGGGTGCAATTGCGGGTTATTCTTTATTATGGTTGTTAATGTGGGCCACGGCAATGGGCCTACTGATACAGCTTTTGTCGGCGAGGATTGGTGTGGCGACCGGGAAACACTTGGCTGAGCTTTGCCGGGAAGAGTATCCGAATTGGGCTCGGATTTTGCTTTGGTTCATGGCGGAGGTAGCTTTAATTGGAGCTGATATTCAGGAGGTTATTGGGAGTGCTATTGCTATTCAGATTCTTAGCCGGGGAGTTTTGCCCTTGTGGGCGGGCGTTTTGATTACTGCCTCTGACTGGTACTTTCCTTAACCAAAAAAAAAAAAAAGATTTTTTTGGGTGTTATTGCTGGTGGTTTTTTTTTAATTGAATTTACTTGGTTTTGATGGTATTCTGAGTTTAATGACTGCTTCTGGTTGGTAAATCTGAAAAATTTTTGATATATATATATATATATATATATATATATATTGTGTTTTTCTAGTTGAATTTTCTGAAATTTGGAAGTTTGTTCAGCTAGGATTGTTTAAGTGATGCTTACACATTTTTTTTTCTTTTTTGTGATAAGTAAATTAGTATTGCTTGGGAAAATGATGCTTAAAAACGGTCTGTTTTAAGATCTTATTGGTCTTTAGTAGTCAATTTGCTTTAAAGTTACTATTTGTGTTGGAAAAAGATTGTTGGAGGAGCTGGAATTGAAAAAGATTGTTGGAGGAGCTGGAATTAAGTCTAATAGGTCCTTCTAACATGTTGTTTTCGTAATAATGATTTGGGTCCTGCAGAGGTTATTCCCTTGTTTTGCATCTAGATGTCTTTGCTGAGATTGTTACGTGAAATATATTGGTTTTGCATCCTATCTGTTTCTGCACATTGTCATTTAATTGATGTGCTGCATTTTGGCCGATTGAAATTAGTGTTAGATTTTGTATGGGACTTTTATTAGCGTTAGTCTTTTTGGGGCTTTTGCTTTATGCTTGGAGTGCTTAAATTGTTTTAATTTTATTATTGAAAGATAAGAATTTTGGTATGTTTGTTCTGAAACCAATTACGGCTGGGGTTTATAGCTCCATTGGCTGAAATACTTTTTAGTTCTTTTCATTCTAACTTGGATTTTATTATTACAGTTTTTTATTTTTGCTTCTTGAGAACTATGGAGTGAGGAAGTTGGAAGCTGTTTTCGCAGTTCTTATCTCGACCATGGCTATATCCTTTGCTTGGATGTTTGGTGACACAAAGCCCAGTAGAAATGAACTTCTAATAGGTCTTTTGGTACCAAAGCTCAGCTCAAGAACTATTCATCAGGCTGTTGGAGTAGTAGGTTGTGTCATAATGCCTCACAATGTGTTTTTGCATTCTGCTTTGGTACAATCAAGGAAAATTGACCCCAACAAGAAAGGGCAGGTTCGAGAAGCACTCACTTACTACTCAATTGAATCTTCAGTCGCCCTCTTTGTTTCCTTCATGATTAATGTATTTGTAACAACTGTTTTTGCCAAGGGGTTTTACGGTAGTAAACAAGCTGATGGTATAGGGTTAGTAAATGCTGGACAATATCTTCAAGAGAAATATGGTGGAGGATTGTTCCCCATTCTCTACATTTGGGGTATTGGATTATTAGCAGCTGGACAAAGTAGCACCATAACTGGAACTTATGCTGGCCAGTTTATCATGGGAGGTTTTCTAAATCTTCGTCTAACGAAATGGCTGAGGGCATTGATCACTCGTAGTTGTGCCATTTTGCCTACTGTTGTGATAGCCCTTATTTTCAACAGATCTGAGTCATCACTGGATGTTCTAAATGAATGGCTTAATGTGCTTCAGTCCATACAGATACCTTTCGCTCTTATTCCACTTCTCACCTTGGTTTCGAAGGAACAGGTTATGGGAGTCTTTCGGATTGGGCCCACTCTGGAGGTAAATCAATGATTTCTCTGATTTATCATTTTAGTGCATACAGCTGTTTCTTTTGGAAATATATGTTTTCTAAGATGACAGAGATTCCTCATGACAGTTGAATACGCCGTCCAGAGTTTGAACAAACTTAGTTTGGTTAAAATAATATGGTTTGGGGCTTGTAATGTCAGTTAATTTGGATGCTTAAATCAAAATGAATGGATTATGGACAAAAATAATAATTTTCATGGCTGCACAGGTTTTAAGGCTGAAGTGATTGGAAAATTCTTCAATTTCTGAGTTGTTGCAATCTAAACGAGTAAATTTTGAGGAACATGTATGGGATGTCAAAGAGAGGAGACTGCCCTGACGCTCCAATTAGAGTGATAGACATATGATTTCTTTTTTTAAAGTTGCATTTGGTTTCAATTTGTCCAATTGCTGCTCAACTGTGCTTTGCCTAAACTAAGCTTACTGTGGGACAACTCAGCTATATCTCCCTTTTCTTTTCTTTTCTTTTCTTTTTCATTTTTGTTTTGAATCTTGGCAGCCATTATTGCAATTCTAAAGGTCAATATGATTTTAGCTGTTGGCAATTGGAGACTTATAACTACAGCTTGTATCTGAAATTGAGCTGAGTAAGTGATGTAGTTGATTAAATATTTGGTCAGTGTAGTAGTACTACATGCTTGAATTCAGAATTAAGATTCATCTACATCAACTATCACGTTTGGAACTTGTACATCCTTCATAGCACATGTAGTTTAACTTGTTTTGAGTATATGCTGTCATTCTCGATGATTGTTGCAAGTAAATATGTTAAATGGCTTTTAAAATGAAATTGCTGAACAATCAACTTCCTGGATAATTCCATGTTTTGAGATTCAGGTCTATAGAGTTTGTTGTCCATGTCATAAGAATGGATGTGGCATTTATTTTACTTGTGCAATTCCTGTAATTGTGTTGATCATCATGACTTCCAGAGAATGTTTCACTCCATGAAATTCACGAAGTTGGCAAGTTATGGTCTCTTTTACTGCCTTAGCCCTCCATCTTATGATCGATCCTTGATTAGCTGATGGAAAGTTGCAGTATGCTTCTCACACTTGACCACTCAAGTTATAAAATGCTTTCTTTTCTTGCTTCGAGCATGCCATCCCTTTTCTGCTTTGCATCTTTAACAGTTGTTCTGATTTTGCAGCCAATTCTGTCGGGTTCAGTTTTCCGTATCAGTTTTGAAGCAATAATGAAATCACTAACTTTTCAAGCCATAGTAGATAACAAACTCAAGATTCACAGTCTATTTTCTTCAGCAGCTTTGTAGTTAATTTGCCATTTGTCTACAGCTGCATATATTATTCCATTAACTGTTTGCAGTTCTGGTGAATTTGGCGATCATTGGATATACAAGTCCCAACCATATTAATTGCCAAAACTAGCAATTTGATTCCCCATCTTCTTATGTTGTTTACTTTGTGTTGCAGAAAGTAGCTTGGACCGTGGCTGCCCTGGTGATAGTGATTAATGGGTATCTTTTGCTAGACTTTTTCTCCTCTGAAGTTCATGGATTGCTCTTTGGTTTCCTGGTTTGTGCGGGAACTGTTGCATATCTAGCATTTATCTTATATCTGATATCGCGTGGTGGTGGTCCTTTTTCAAATTGGATCAACATACCGCTCTTCAAGGTGTTTACAACATCTGGAAATTAAGGCAAAAACTTCTTCTTTAGGTCAAGAATTAAAATTATCACCAAAAACGTTGAGCAATCACAGCCATGGGGCTGATGGAACATGACCCTGCACTTACTTGACCTGATACACGCTTTGACCAGGATTTCCTCCCAATGGCGTTCTCTATTCACAATGACAATACAGTCTGAAAGTAAAATTTTGTGCATAAGTGTTCAATTACAGTGAGTGCTTCAGAACGGATGAAATTTGTAAATCTATTGTTGGGGAGATGTACCTAATTCATTGAGATGGAACGGGGCTTTTACAGCTGGAGAAGGTGATCCTCTAATGCCGTTGACCAGATATTGAAAGGATCTTGTGAAAAGAATGGGACGTGTTCTCTGCATGATGAAGGTGATGCTCTGGCTTCGTTTGTGCAATTCTTGTTACGTGTCAATTATACTCGAATAGATAGATGTACATTTATCAAAAATTCCCCCATTTTTTTTTTGTGTAAAGAACTGAGATATTTTATTTCCAGAAGACAATACCATTATTGGAATAGACAGGAGGGACTAGCCTTTGGGATGACACTGCAAATTGCTATAGTGGACACCTCAGATCTTTGGATATCTTTTCTTTAAAAGAATTTGAGATCTTTTTCCTTGACCTTACTGATTTCTCTTTTTCCTTTTAGTCAATCTGCTTTTGGCTGGTTAGCTAGAGCAAATCAGGCTGCCTGGTAATTGACATCTCTCATCTTTTCTTGTAAATAATTAGAGAATCTTTCCTTGACCTTACGGGTGTCTCCATCTTCTTTGAATCATTCTGCTCTTGGCTGCTCAGCTAGAGAAAATCATGTTCACTTGGAAATGGCCATTTCTCATGTAAAAGTTCTGAGAATTATGCTTTTTCAAGTCTTTCTCCGTGTTTTGTATGACATGGACTGCAACCGTTAACATCACTACATATCCTACTCTTCAAGTAGAGTTCTTTATAATCATTCCGCAATCCCTTTAAGAATTTACATCCCCACTTTTCAAGAATTGGCTAAGGAAGAGAAAAAAATTTTAACAAAAAAGTAAGCTGTCGTACGTGTTACCTTTCTTGATTTAGAGTATGCAAAGAATTGGTAGTTCGTAAATCCATAGTTGGTAACGTTACCCATTTCCAAATCTTGCCAGAAAAAAGCAGGGGTAGTTGTTACATCCCTTTGCTTGCCCAATCCTTCCAGATTTTCGACGGATAACATCTCAGACCTTTTTTAAGCAGGTGGACATTTGACATGGACGCCAGGATACTTCTTGAGTAGGTGGGCTACAGACAAAGGGGATGGTATGATAGATGGGATCAGTTGTCAATGGGGGGACCCAAGATTTCATTTACTCGCGTTAATAGTTAGAGGCTGTTTCCGTTGACAAACTACAAGACTGATGATCATATGATTGAATGACTGCTACAGTTCTAAATGAAATTCTGGATCTGTCTAGTTGATTTCACATCTTCTATATATCACATCCTCTGCAATAGTTTGTATACAATGCCCCCACAAATAGGTTCGAATCACTTATTGCCGATTATTGTCCTGGAAATCCCCATAAATCGTACTCTTTCTCCACCATAAATCGTACTCTTTCTCCAATTGTGGAGACAGCCTGACTATATCTTTGATTTCTTGAGATCTGTTTCACGATTTGACAAGTAGCGTAGTATAGAATTTTGACATGCACGGATGGCATAACCATCATCATTCATGACCGACAAATCCAGGAACAGAACAAAAACAAGTATTGGAATTTAATTGAATCAATGACCAAGAGTAAAAAAGTGGACATAATCAGTCAATTCTAGGCAACAGAAAAATTGCCTCTGGCATGATTTCATCCATTCAACCGGAAAAAGAAGATAGAAGGGACAATAATTGCATGATGACTTCTCCCCTAAGAAGCTATACCTATCATCTTCTATGTACGCCCTGTATTGCTACCCATCTTTTGCCCCAAAAAGAGAGGTGACAGGAGAAACAATGAGTTTGTTTGGATAAAGAAAATTTGGAAAAAAAAATTTTGCCTCACAAATCCCAATCACCTTTTTATCTTCCCAATCATCTTTTTATCTCACATACATCACATCACAAAAAGTGCTACAGTAAATATCTCAAATAAATCATCTAAATAAACTCTTATCCAAACAAACTCAATGGAATTATCTAATTCCTGCATTGCATTTCTTGCCATCTCCATTATATTCATCTTGAACTTATTCATAAGAAAACGGGCATTGCAGAAAAAGCAACCTCCAAGCCCACCTTCACTTCCTCTCATAGGCCACCTTCATCTTCTGAAAGAACCACTCAATCAGACCCTACAATCACTTTGCACCAAGTATGGTGACATCTTGCTTCTCCGGCTAGGTGTCCGTAAGGTCCTTATTGTCACCTCACCTTCAGCAGCCGAAGAATGCTTCACCAAGAATGATATTATATTCGCTAACCGTCCAAAAACCATGTCGTCCAAACACTTCAGCTACAATTACACCACCATCAGTGTAGCCCCTTATGGAGATCATTGGCGCA
>NW_020861728.1:0-9461 GCF_003713205.1 Coffea eugenioides
GAGTTTAATCGTCTGGTTATTCGACGGCGACGTCCTCTTCTTCTCTTCTACTCTTAGTTGATTCTTACTCTAGGATAGGCAGATAAAAGAAAGGTAGGGATGGTGTTATTTTTTTTCTCTCTATTGTTTTGATAAAACTCTAAATCCTAGCACTACACACTAGTAGGTGGTTTAGATAAGAGTTTTAGTTTATTATGAACGCTTATACCCTTACTAACCCCTAACAAATCCTTTACCCTATCCTACTAATAAATTACTATTATCATTATTATTTTTACCCATAGTAATTTTTCTATATATATATTTTAATTAATTGGAAAAAACAAAATAATAAACACATGTGCCAGAACGTGGGTTTTACATTCTACCCGCCTTACAAAAAGTTTCGTCATCGATACTTACGTACCTTGATCAAAAAGATATGGGTATCTATTCCACATATCCTCCTCCAACTCCCACGTTACTTCTCGCAGTGTATGGTTCGGTTCGTCCATTGCACCTTGACGTAGGGTATGGTCCTTCTCCTTAGAACTTGGTCCCTCCGGTCCACAATTCTTAAAGGAACTTCCTCCACTGATAAGTTCTCCCTCACCTCGATGGGTTGATGTAACGCCCCCATTTCTCCCTAATGCGAACCAAAGGGTATCCGCGGGACGCCTGCCCAACTCTCGCCAGAACTCAAGCGATCTCATTCCAGCTTAACACAAAATTATACAACAACTTGTAGGGAAGTACGGAAAGCTTCCAGACTTAACAATATACAATAACCATCCAATCCATACACTGGATTCCCAAAAGTTACATTAATACTCCAAATATACATACAACAACCCAAAATGTCTAGTCAATATACATTAGAAACCCTAAGCCAAAATACAAAAGGGGGGTTTCTCCAAGTTCATTTCCGGTCCAGTTTGTTAAGGAAAACAAATCTACAGGGTGAGCAAAACGCTCGTGAGGCCAAGAACACACATGCAGGCACATAGTTCAGGTAACAAGCCCAAGTAATATAGTTCAAGTGATAACTTGCAAGTAATTAACAATGCCAACAAAATGTAAACAGAAACAATTCAAGGATATGGTAGCTCTCAGGAGTTAAGTTCCACTTGTTTTGTCGATGTCATTCGTATATCTCCCCGCGATGACTCTCCGTCAACCGGATTGATATTTCCAATCCGTAGATCACCACTTACTTCTCATCCGTCCACCATATACCGCTCCGGGCCCGCTCGACATTTAGAAGGCTATACTCCACGAGTATGCCAAGCAAGATCTCTCAAATAGATCAAGCTTATCATGTAATTCTCATGGCTCACCAAGGTTCCCGACCAAGCCCATGTCGGCTCGAGTCCCAAGGTCGGCCTATGAGTTTGGGCGTCCCCCATGTATCATGTAAGTGTCGAGGAGATTCACTCCAACGACGTATGCAGCCATAGCATACCATGTCATGTATTCAAGCATTTGACAGGTTTAAGTATGTATTTCAGGCCATGTAAACCAGGCAAACCATGTTAAGCATGAGTCATTTGTTTCAAATGAGAACGAGTGCGATAAAGTACACACTTGGCTCCATTTTTCAAAACCAAGTAGGCTAAGCATGTAATCAGGTAAGCCAAGCATGTAATCAGGTAAGCCAAGCATGAATCAAGGCCATAGAGTTCAAGTAGCCATACACTTGACACTCACCAAGTAACAAGAGCAAGTAGATTCAATTGAAGTTCAAGCGTCCACCGTTGGATCCTCTTGAAGGTCCTCGTGTGCGCCTGAGCAAATAATAATAGACTATCATTCACAAACCCCTACTATTAAAGAAGATCGTACCATAGTACAATCTTAGAAAGTCTCGTGAAACGAGCCTTAATTATCCTAAATGGAGGCTCTCAAGTGGGGTTTCAAAGTACAAGAGAAATTGAGTTTTCATCTTGGAAATCAAGTATAAAACGTTCAAGTAATATCGCAGGAATAAGGAGTACTTGAAAAACTCCATTTCCTTGGAATTCGGAAAATTTCAGTTTTGATACGATACATTAGAAAAATCGTATCTCACGCTTTACAAGACGAAAATTGGAAAACTTAGTACCGTTGGAAACCTCTTCCAAAGTACTAAAAGTTCATAGAATACAGTTTTCCATGATTCCAGACGGAAAGTATTCAAAAATTGGCTCAAAGTTGCTGTTTTGAACATGAAGACAGCTTTCGGGGTTGGTTTTTGGCTAACTTTGGAAATTCGGCAAAATTCACCCATTGCGAACCAGCCTTTGAAATTTGGAACTCAATTAGAGTTACAAACAAGGTTTAAAACAAAGTAATCGGAACAAGAATTGGAGTTTTGAGCACCGAGATACGGTAGCTCAAAGTTGCTGAAATTTGGAACCTGTTTACCATTTTCCAGATTTAAATCACTGTTTTTGGGACATCGGATGAACATCAAAAAGAACTTGAAATGGCACCAAATTTGGTAGGTTTATCCTACCATATAAGGGCTATTCTTCTACCAAATTTCACAGGAAAATTCATTCGGGAAGTTGGTTAACGAAATCACGAAAACTCCAAGAACTTCAAGGCAAATCTGCCTTGTATGTTCCGTTTTCCGTTTTCAAAACGTTTGGCCAACAAAGTACCTCAAGCACGGTCCATGTGCATAGAAAATGTCTAAGAGGTATCCAATACACATTTTTTAGGTGATTAATCACCAAAATTTTGGATAACAAGTCCCAAGTCATTGTTAGTTTCAAATCTGTCCAAAACACTGTTTTCGTTCACAATGTCAGTTTTGAATTTCGATCATAAATCACTCAATTCAACTCAGAATTGAGAGTGATTGGTGGTGTTAGAAAATAGACTCAAAAGGCTATACTTTCTCAGAAGAAACCATTTTCAAAATCTGTCCATAACCAGCTCATTCGTGAGCATCAAGTTGCAGCTCACGTGCTGCCTTCCAGGAAGCAACGAAACAGGACAGTGGATTTCAAACGAATGGTTTGGCTTACTCAAGTGGAACCAGGACATGCATTTTATACCAACGGAAAGCTGGGAATGTCTAGTTTCCAATTCTGCAAACATCACTCGATTTCGACATCGGAGCAACAAGTTATGGCCAAAACAAGAAGACTGCCTACGCAATCCGGGGACAAAATTCCAGTTTTCTAACCTTTCGAAATTTCAACATTTGAGTGACCAAATCAAGTTATTTTTCAATGAAACTTTTTACACAACCAATATAACATATAAGCAACATAAAAAAGCCATTATAACCTCAAAATTTTGCACAAAAGTGGTCGGACAAGGCAGGGGTAAAACGGTCACTTTTGCTCCAAGCATCTCTTTTGATTCTCTACCAACAATACAACATTAATCCACTAATTTAAGCACTAAACCACCATTAATTTCATCATCAATCATCAAATCAGTCCTTCCATCAAAAGTGGGAGTTCATAGAGCCCACACAACAAAAATCCACCATAAACAAGTTTACCCACATGCATACAAGAGTTTATACGTGAAATTCTACTTCCATAAACCAAGATTTGAAGGTTGGATCATCACCTACTTGTGTGATGAACAAAGGCAGAATTTCGGCTCCCTCCTTGTCCAAGAAAACAGTGGATTGCAGCTCTTCTTTGTAGCTTAATGTGATCTCCAAGTATTAAGCTAAGTGTGTGTGAAATTTGGAAGGAATTGGATGAAGATTTTGTGAAGGAAAATTTTGAAGAACTTGAGTTGTTTTTGTACAAGGATGGCCGGCTGCTTTGTGAGGAGGAGAGAGAGTGTTTTGGTCTAAATTTGGCTTCCTAAGGAAGCTTCATTTGTGTGGCTAGAATTGGTGCAAAAGTCAATTCTCTCTCGCGCGCGAACGCGCGCGTTTCGTGCTCAATTCCTCTTGCATTTGTTTCACTAGTGCACTAAACCTCTCATGCACTTGTATTCATATTAATATTATTCACTCTTAATTATCCCAAAATAAGGGTCTAAAGTCCCTCAATTAAATCGCGCGTGTAAAAATATGTATCTCCAAATTAAGCGCGATAAAGCGAAACCTCCAAGAATTTCTTATAACGATAGTACTAATAACTATCACTTGAGTACTTAAACATAAAATTACCTATTTTAGGACCATTATACAAGTCTCCAATTTTCCAAACTTATAATACCCTCAATCGGGTAAAATTTCCAAACACGTTTTCACTATTTTCATTAAACGAGCTTCCAAAAATTAATTTTTGAAACAAGTCACTTTAAAAATATAATGAAGCTATAATTCCATGTATTTAGATCTAATGAGGATAGAAAATAATATTTGGGGCAACTATCCAAATAAATAATTAAATGAGCCAAAAATAGGTTTTTTTTAAAATAAGAATTTTACGAGTCCTCACAGTTGATCCTCCAAATATTGAACTTGCGGTCCGATACATACTTTCTCAATTTGGGAGACATGAAAAACATTATGTATCATTGACAAAGTTGGCGGGAAGAGCCAATCGATACGCTAAGAGGTCCAAGGTCTTCCAGTATTTCGTAAGCCCTACATTACCCCCCCTTCAAGATTTTTTTTTTTTTTTAAATTGCCACTTCTTCCAAATTCATCAGTCCCTTGGCAGGGGATACTTTTCAATATACCTTTTCTCTCGGTTGAAACTTTAAAGGTCTCCTCTTTGAATCCGCGCCAACTCTTGTTTCGGTCCTTGAGATAACTTTTAGTCTTCTCAAAATAACCTTAATTTTCTTCAAGGTTTCTTTCCACCAAATCGAGCCTAGTTGCCAGCTTCTCACCTACCTTCAATCCCAATAATAATGGAAGATCTTACACTTTCGCCCATACAACACTTCAAACCGGTGTCCATAACCTATACGCTATGATAGCTTATTATTGTATGGAACTTCCATTAGTTTCACCCACCTATCCAACTATCTGAGAAGTCTAGAACAACAAGTCTGAGCACGCCTTGCCCAAGTGTCTGTAATGGTCCTTTTCCGATTGTCCATCCATTTGAGGTGAAAGGCGTTACTTAATCTCATGTCAGTCCCCATACTTCTTGATAAGGTCGACCAAATCTAGACGCTGATCTGGGGTTCTCGATCAGATACTATACTTATTGGAACCACCGCGTGAAAGGATACGATTTCTCCATATATATCTCTACCAACCTCTCCATTGTCACCTCAATTCGACATTTGGGTAAGAAAATGGGCAGATTTGGTTTAACCGGATTGGACTATTACCTGATGAATTGTTATTACCTAATTGTTCAGGCAATCCTACCACCTAAATCCTATTGTCACATGTTTCTCACTTCCAGTTTGGGGAATTTCTAGGGGTTGCAAATAGGCCGGCAGGTCTTTGAGCCTCGGACCCTTTATTTGTTTGGCATTTACGCAGACACTTCGCTATATTATTCCGCTATTCTCGTTTCATCCCTTTCACCAGATTCCTCTTTTAATGTCTTGGTATATTTTTGTCCACAAAGGTGAATTGAGAAATCTTGAATTTGGTAAGGGGGGTGCAATTCTTTAGCAAATTCCTGCTTCAATCGCGTCATCCCTTGGCACACAATAATCTACCATTTCCACAAACTCCCATCATCTTTTAATTCAAACCCATCGAAAGGGTTCCCTCTAAGTTTTTCCCTAATCTTTACAAACCGCATCAGAATGTTTGTTGCTTCTTTAATCCTATCTATTAAAAAAATAGGTGCGACTACTAAGGCAGCTACGCATTTGAGTCCGTGGAGTCCATCATTTCCACCTCAAAAAATTCTCCATCTATCCTTTGCTGTGGGTTCTTCTTACTACCCTTCACTTCGTACTGAGGGTATCTGCTACCTTATTTGCCTTACCCGAATGGTAATTGATTGTCAAATCATAATCCTTAATTATTCTAACTACCTTCTCTGCCTCATGTTCATTCTCTTTGAGTAAATAGATACTTGAAGACTCTTGTGATCGATGAAAATCTCATATTAAACACACCATATAAGTAATGCCTTCATATTTTCAACGCAAAACACTAATAGCCGCGAATTTAAAATCATGCGTTGGATAATTCTGCTCGTAAGGTTAGTTGGCGAGAAGCATAAGGCAAGTTAATCCTCCCATTTTGCATCAAAAACGCATCCTAAACCATTTTTAGAGGCATCACTATAAATTACAAATCCTTCCGTTCCAGAGGGTAGGGTAAGTACTGGGGTTGACACTAGTTTCTTTTTTAACTCCTGAAAACTCATTTCACCTTCATCTGTCCATTCAAATTTTGCTCTTTTTTAATCAACCTAGTAAGAGGCATAGCAAGGGTGGAGAAGCCTTCCACAAATTTCCGATTATAGCCAGCCAACTCCAAGAAACTCCTCACTTCGGTTACATTAGTGGGCCGTGACCAGTCTACAATTGCCTCCACCTTCTTTGGATCAATAGACACCCCTTGAGCTGATATTACATGTCCTAAGAACGCCACACTCTTCAACCAAAATTCACATTTACTAAACTTAATGTACAATTTCTCTCTTCTTAGTATCTCTAAGACTTCCCTAAGGTGGGCAACATGAGTTTCTTCATTTGAGGAGTACACTAAAATGTCATCGATAAATACCACCACAAAATGATCTAGTTACGGTTTGAATACCCGATTCATCAGATCCATAAAGGTTGCCGGAGCATTGGTTAATCCAAAGGGCATTACCAAAAACTTATAGTGCCCGTACCTCGTACGAAATGCACTTTTCTGGATGTCTTCAGCTTTAATTTTTAATTGATGGTATCCAGATCTCAAATCTATCTTAGATAATACTTTAGCTCCCTTCAATTGGTCAAAAAAATCATCTATCCTCGGAAGGAGGTATTTGTTCTTTATTGTGATTCGATTCAACTTCCTATAATCGATACACAATCTCAAGCTACCATCCTTCTTCTTTACAAAGAGTACTTATGCACTCCAAGGAGAAACACTAGGTCTAATGAACTTCTTATCTAGTAGTTCTTGTACTTGCTCCTTAAGTTCCTTTAATTCGGCGGGCGCCATTCTATAGGGGATCTTAGATATGGGAGTCGCCTCAAGTATAATATTTATTTCAAACTCTATTTTTCTATTCGGAGGTAGACCAGGAAGCTCTTCCGGAAACACGTTAGGAAAGTCCTTCACCGTCAGAATCTTTTCTAAAGGTGTCTCCTCTTTCTCCGTACCTATAACATAAGCCAAATATGCCTCACACCCTTTTTTTATTGCCTTATATGTCTGCATGGTAGATAGAAGAGGTAACTTATGAATTTTCCTATCACCAATGTGACAGCCCCACCTCACCCTAAGGCGAACCAAAGGGTTCGGCGGACCGCCTGCCCAGCTCTCGCCGGGACTCAGTTGTTCAGTTTAGAGCGATTTATTACGTTCCTGTAGACACCAAAATTTGATTATTTTTAATTTCATTTTTTATCATTTATCTATCTATTTATTATTTATTTTTATTTTTATTTTTAATTTTTAATTGGGTTAGATTCATCATTTTCATTTTTGTAAGATGTTAAAAGTGGCCTTAATTCTCTTAAATTTGGTTTGAAAATTGTTAATTTATTTTTAATTGATTTTTGAAGAAAAATGAAAGTGGCAAAATAGGTGGAAATGTGTATGTTGAACAAGTGTACAAAACAATCATTGGACAAGTGGTTAAGGAATTTGGGGACAAGTGTCCCTTTGCTTATTTTGACAACACAACATTTAGGAGGACACTTGTTTAGCTTAGGAGCGGGGATGGAGAGAGAAGGGACGGGGGACTAGAGAAGGAAAAAGAAAAACTGCAACGGATGAAAAAAAAAGAAGAGAGAAGAGGTCGGCTAAGGGCAAAAGAAAAAACAGGGAGGCGGCGAACAAAGGGCAAACGGAGCAGGCTTTTGGAGTTAAAAATGAAATAGAACAAGGACAAAGGAGGGGGGATTGAATCCGGAAATTTGGGGAAACTGTCGAGAGGCAAAACGAGAGAGACAGAAAGCGAAAAGAAAAACAGCGGCTAGGGGGGAGAACAAAAAAGGGAAAAACAGAGGAGGAAAATTCAGGACGGCGGCGGACGGAGGTTTGGAAGATCGACGGCAAGGGGAATATGGAATTTGGGGAAGGTGAAATTTGGGAGCAAAATGAGAGAGACTGAGAGAGATAGAACAGAACAGAGGCCAAAATCTGAAAATTGGAGGAAAAGGTTTCGACAGAACAGAGAAAGAACAAGAAAAAAGAAATAGAGGGGCGGCGGCATGAGATAGCTACGGAAAAACTGGGTGATGGCTACGGTTGAAGGAAAAGCAGGGGAGGAGGAAAGGAATCGCCACTGGCCATGAGCTCCAGAAATCCCCATCTCCATCCGCGAATTTTCACCGAACTGAGGCACGAACCCAGAAATTAGCGTCAAAGAGGAGAGCTTCCGCGGAACCTGAAGCATAAATTTCTGAAAATTGAAATTGAACCCTTCATCCCTACCACCAACCTCCACTGTTCTGTGTCCCAGTCCAGACCACCAAACCTCCATCTATCCCTGCTCAACCGCTGGAATACACAGCCCCATATTACGAAGTGTTTCAATGGCAGCGTCATTTGAGGACGACTCGACGGGTCAACCCGAGGACGATGCCCCTAAATCCACAGCTCCCGCTCGCACCAAACCTGACAAAGACAACGACATCCAGGAAGAGGGCAATGACGAGAAAATTGAGAGAAGAAACAGAGACCAGGAGGTCCGCCGCAATCCGAGCTCCGCCACGGCACCTCCACCTCGTGCGCCACCTTTCTTCTCCGGCGCTACCAACAAGCAGCCAACCGCCTGCCCAAGCCACCTCCAGGCCGCACTCGTTGCTGTTGCCGCCGCTGCCGCCAGAATCTACCACCACCATTTACAAATCCTCAATGCAAAAGCTTGGTAAGTTTCCTTTTCTTCTTTCCTCTCTTCAATTTTGCTGGTGGATGGGTGAAAACGAGAGGCAGGGACCTGATTGTTTCTTCCTTTCTTCCTTTTAGTAAACTTTTCATCCTTGTTTGATATCTGCGTAGTCATGTGGGGCAATATTTCTGTTATGTATGAGAAATTTTATTGGGATGCTGTAAATTTGGGGCCGATTGTAGGCTCAATTGAACAAAGAAGTCGGTAAAATTTAATGCCCCCAATCTGTTCGACGAAATGCCTGAGCTGAAAATTCTTATTGGAAGATGCCTTGTTTACATTTTCGTGTGAAGGAACTGGTTGAATTGGCCGATTCGTTTCCTTACGCTTAAGAAATTTTGCTGAATTGTTGTCTTCCATTTCTCTATTTCTCACGTTTCGGGATTGAATGAACTCGAATTGAATTGGAATGAGAACAAGCTTGTATGACTTTCGTGTTGATTATAAAGAGCTAGAATTAAAACTATTTCTTTTCGGAATTGCTCTGGTTATAAGCTCGAAATGGCAAATTGATGTTTGAGGAGAAGACCGTTGGTCTGCAATCGTATT
>NW_020861729.1:0-22950 GCF_003713205.1 Coffea eugenioides
GACCCAAATATGAGTGCAAGTGTGAAAATGTAAGAGGAATGCAAAAGAAATTAAAAACACAAATGTAAGTGCAAGTGTGCAAATGTGAGAAAAGTGCATGTGTGCAAATGTAAGAAAAGTGCATGTGTGCCAATTGAGAAAATAAAGGTATAATAGTAGTAAATGCATATAAGTGCAATTGGGTGCAATTTGTGAGGTAGAAAATAAATGAGTGATAGGGAAAGAAGAAAAATGTGCAAACATGGCGGGTGGATTGAGAAAAATATAAGTAGTGAAAAAATGTGGATAAAGAAAGTGAGGAAGTGATATGATAAAAATGAGAGTGCATGAATCTAGAGGAATGCATCAAGTCGGGTACGGGAATGACTCCTAACTTTGTGATTTTTAATTTTCCCTTTGATTAGAAGGAAGAACTAGCGTGCTAAGGTTATTTTGTAGCCACACTCGCTCGTTTCCCTTACCGAAAGGGGACTCTCAAGCAAATGTACCCTATAACTAGCATGAGGATGCAAAAACCAAAAATGAAGGGGAAAGGATTGGAGGATCATGCCAAATGCTAGAAAACTAAGAAAAATGTATGAAATGTAGTGAAACATGCAAGTATGTACTAACGAGAGGGGACGGCCTATTGGGTCTAGCATTGGACTAACCCTTTTCTAAAATTCTCTCACAAGCATTGGACTTGCGAGAGCTCGAGGGAAAAACCATGACTAGCGTTGGACTAGCCACGGTGACGCACATTCATCACATTCCTCTATGACTATGGAAAGCAAGTAGACATGCCAATCACCTATAAACACGTAGCACATAACACTTAGCATACTCGACTAAATGCAAAAGCCTAATAAAGCAAATTAGCACATAGCAACAAAAGCAAGCAATCAAGCTAATGATAAGGGAAAAGGGAATAAAAATGCACTCCAAGCCCTATCTATTACAAGCCAAGAGGTGTACATATACCCCATAAATAAATAAAAGAATGACTTTAATAAAAGCAAAAGTAATTGAAATAAGTGAAAGGAATTAAGGAAAAGCAAGGAAAGCAAAGTAGACATGCAATTCTCACTTAGCACGTTGGATCACATAGGGTCAAATAAGGTGAGAAATAAAGGATAGGGTGTACCTCCCTTGATTTGGAGCTCTAATGGGGTGAAATGACTTATTTACCCTCCAAAAATAAAGAAAAAAGGTCAAGGCATCACTTTATTAACAAACAGTCGCAAAAATGGAATAAGCATAAATTAAATTAGTCAATGGCACTTGAAAGAAAACAGATAACTCATGTTTAAGAAATTAAGACAAAGTAAAGACTTGATTGCAAAAAATTAAAGAAATTTAAGGGATTAAATTGATCAATTTTTCAATTATTTGAGCCATAGTGAGACAAAGGAAGACTTGGGGGCCAAAGTGTAATTTTAGAAAAAATGCATGCATGCAAACGGATGCTTTCTTCTTCATTCACAGATTTGTTTTCTGAAGATTTCAGCTACAACCTTCCATCCATTTCATCATGCAAATGAATTCCCCGAAACTCCAAGGCCTTAACTACCAAACATCAACAAAATCAAACACAAAGATTTGGTTGCAGGATTCAGGCAAAGAACTTGAATTGACCGAAAGGAAACGGAAGAGTGCAGCAAAGTTCTCTGCAATATGAACTACACGGCTATCTCTTTTCCATTCTGTATTTGTGAACTCCCTTAAGCTTTTGGACCAAAACAAATGCAGTTGGCGCAAAACGATGAGTCACTACCTGATCTACTCACTTTACAATGCAAACAAAAGAAATCAATCAAACAAAAGGAGCCTGCGAAACCAATTTTCTGCTGCAGCATTCATCCAGACTTTTTTCCGCAACTTTAAACTCTCAAATGCAGGTTTCATAGAAGACTTCAAGCAAAAGCTAACAAAAACCATCACTCAATCACCATTTAACAACTTAAACACTGTGACTAACACAACACAGCTGAACGTGCAACAAAAGGAGCAGAAAACACCCCCAAAAGTTCATGCAACTCAGCCGAAGCTATGCTGCGTTTTTTTTAATCACTTTCGGGTTTCCTGATGCAATCCAAACGCAAGGAACAACTTAGACAACGAAGGTTTAGACTGAAGGAACCAGATTACCAAACATTTCCCACTTTTAGCCACGGAATCCTTATGTTTAAGCACTAAAACAAATCACACGAACAGATCAAGTAAGCATCCAATAACAGTTTTCTTTAGCCTTTATGCTTCTGCAACTTCACTAGTCTCCAGGTTTCAACAATTTCATGGATTTCAATCACATATCGACCAGTAATGATTTCAATCACAGAAATGCAGTCCTCTTCACAAAAATCTGCTGCAATAATCCGAAAAGGAAAAGAAACCCGCATGTACTGCTGCAGCAAATTAAAGATTTTGAACTTGTTGCAGCAGGCTTTGTGCACCATCCTTCCCCAAAAATCCAAGACTTAACCATTATGAGAAGTTAAAAGGCAGCCACAAACTCAAACAACAATTCAGGACACTAACTCTTTTTTTTTAACAAGATAAACCTGAACCTCAGCCCCCCCACAAAAACAACATTAAACCAAACCCAACCACAGATCTGTACATGCCCAAAGGAAATCTGAATAGATATCAATCAAAGTTGGAAACTTTCAGCCATTTCCTTCGGCTAAGTAAGGCATCAAGTAATTCCTCTACCCGTAGGCAGGACAAAGGCATTCTAGGTAACATCATCAGCAAAAGTAAACATCGATCGACATGAAGGCAAATGCAGAACTATCGGATAGCCAAACAGCGCCCATAAGCAACCAAAGAAAGCAACTTGGACTGTGCAAATGCAAACAATATGCAAGGAAGCGGCGGCAAAAGGGTAATGGGGTCTGTTTTAGCTCCTTTGGATTTGAAGCCTACGCTTGAGCTTGATGGAGAAATCAACTCCAGTCTTTGGTTGAAGGAATCTCCCCGCAGCCTTCTTCGAGCAAAGTTCCTCCCTTTCTTTGCCTGCTATCTCCCCTTCCACTATTAGCTCCTTCGTTGCCGTTTTCTTTTCTTCTCCGCCTCCCACTCTCTCTCGGTTTCTTCCCCAGCCGTCCAGTCTTGCCCTCACTCTCGCCCCAAGTTTCAGCCGTCAGTCCCCTTTCTGTCCAAAACCCGCTTGCGAGTTTTCTTCCTTTTTTCCTTTCAGTCTCTCTTTTCCCAGCCCTCAAGCTCTCGCTCGCTCTCGGCTCTCTCTCTTTCACTCTCCATCTCTCTCAGTCTCGGTTTCGCTCTTCCCGTTTCCTTTATCCAGCCCTCCTTAGCCGTCACTGGATGCTCTCTACCTTCAGCCCTCTGTCAAACCCCCCCAACTCTCTCTCTATCTCCAAACCTAGCCGTCAAAACTCTCCCCTGCCGTAGCTCTCTGTTTTCATTTTTATATGACTAAGCTCCCTAAAACCTTGGAAACCCTTGGAACAACGATGGGGATCAAACTGCATTTTCGATAGCATTTGGGAGCCGTTTGATGACTCTTGTTCTGGAATTTTCTTGGAGCCAGCTGGCTTGGTGTTGGAATGATCAAACGGAGAAGAAAATGAGTGAAAAAAAAGAAGAAGTGGGGGAATTTTGCAACTGGATTTTTGCACTCGTGCCTCCCTTCTGCTTGCCTGATTAGAAGAAGAAATAGTGCGCGTGTCGTACACACGCGCGTGACCCTTTTTTTTTTTTTTTTTTTTTAGCAAACCTCCATAAATTGAATCTAAAATTTAAAGAATATTTTTTTTGTGAGCAATTCTCTTTTTCCCAAAAAATCTTAAAATTAATAGACAAATAAGCAAAATTGAATAAAATTAACAAATAAAACTAAATTAAAAGATTTGATGTCCAAAATGCTTTAAAAAAATGTCTAAGATAAAATTTTGAGATCATTAAAACAAAAATAGTAAATAAATAAACGAGTAAAAATTTGGTGTCTACATCCATTTTAGGGTTTTATTATATTCAATGGCCTGTTTTCTGCACTTTCTGTATCCGAAAAATTTTCTAGATAATTTTTATGAGTAAATAGAGTTTTTAGATGATTTTTCTAGTATCGAATAGCTTTTGAGAAATTAAGAGCGTATACCGGACGTGGGACCCACTAGTGCGAAAAGTTCGGAAAAATTCGGCCAACTAGGTTAAGTTTTGGATACTGGAATTAATTTACCGGGTGTTAAGAGATAAGTAGAGGTTGCAATTTGGATTGGTGCGAGAGGAAACAAAGTGATAGACTTGCATTAATGGAGGTGACAAGTGTCACCATTGGATTGGTCCTTAAGTAAGACTACTATTCCTTTTCTTACCATTGACCAAATAAATCAAAAAAAATAACCAAAAATTCACCATTTTCTCTTCATCTTGGCCGAGCTCCTTGAGCAACAAAAGAAAGAAAACTCTTCAAGATTTTGGCTTCAATCTTGCTTCAATCAACTTACTCAACCATCCAACCTTGATTTTGCTCCATAAAACCACTTAAGGGAGTGATAGTGAAGTGTTGTGTGCAGTTATTTGGAAAGCTAAGAGGACTTGTTGCTCTCTCTCTCTTGTTTCTAAGGTGAGTCATGAAGAACCACTCTCTTCCCTCTAATGATGCTTAATTTATGCTTAGTGGTGGTATAAGATGCAACTTTATGGATTATTTTGTGATTTTTGGTTGAATTGATGAAGTTTCGTAATTATTGGGGATTTTTCTGTTTTAATATGAATATGATTGTGTGGCTATGTATGATGATTGGAAATGGTATGTAAGGGACCTAGGAGGTGGAAAAAGTAGTTAATTGCAAGCAATTGCTGTTTTGGAAAGAAATTGAAAACTTAGGGTTTCATTGTTCTTCATTTTGCCCGGTTTTGTAGCTCATAGTTAGAGGCCGAATTGGCCTTAGGTTAAAACATGAAAGTTGTAGGAAGTGATATTTGAGATACACCTACAAAATTTCAGGTCAATCGGAGTAGCGTAGCTTGAGAAAAGTCGAAATAACCCTTGCTGTCCTGGTTTTACCCGAATTTGGGAATTGCTTCTGTAATTGGTTATTTTGGCTAGGAATTCTTCCGAATTGGTTGTTGATGTCTTCTGATGAAATGTATCCCTGTTTCTTAGCTTTCATATGGTTTTAGAATTTCTGGATTTGGACTTAGGTAGGCTGATTTATGATGTTTGCACTAGAATGCGTTCTGTGAATCTGTTTTTGCGGTTCTGGTGTAGTAGATTGCATTTTTGACCTGGTTACACTCGAAACTGGGTTGAGTTACCTTCTTTAATATTGTAGCCCTATCTCTTAGATTCGAAATGGTGGGTCTTGGACCTTCATCCGATAATCGTAGTACCTTTGGTGCCATTACCGCAAAATGACGTCAAAAACTGTTTTTTTTCAGGGATAAAGCTAGTTCCATTTCCGGATTTTTCTGGTTTCCTCTATTGCTTGTGTGTGCTTTTGGAACCCTGTTTTGGTAGTATTTGGCATTGGTTTATGATTTGTAATCGAGTCTTATTGTGTTTATTTGAATAGTTTAGGGCTTGACTTTCATATCCGGTCATTTCCTAGCTAAATTTTGTACTTGAATGCCATTAAGCCTAGTGAACGGCTTTTGGGAATGAGATTATTTTTGTACGAGATGTTGGGACTGATTTGAGGAAATAATGAAGCCAAGATGGCTGGAAAATAGGTAAACACAAGGGATATGCTGCCGAAATTTTACTTGAAGGCTAGTTGGATTTACTTGTGATTTGAGCGAAGGGCTTTTCGGTTGTTTGAGCCTAGGTCTTCATGTTACCTTTTCGTTTCCAAAAATCATGTTTTGCACCCTTGCTTTAGTAATTAGTTGGCGAGGCATACAACTGGTAGTCGAGCCTCACATGTGCATTCTATATACTCGATTTTTGAAAGTGGAACCTTCAATTGTTTTCCTTGGATTATTTTAGGGTTTCTTGGTGATTAAATCTCTCTTTTGGGAGGTATCTGTACTGACCCCGGTGAGTGTTCCACTACCTGCTATCCGTTATGTGAAATATCTGAATATCTGAAATACTTGATTTATGACTGTTGGAACCAAATACGGTTTTGAAAAAAGGGAGGCGAGAGTGTACTTTATCACACTCGTTCTTTGGTCTGTTCATATGCCAATTTTGAGGGCGTATCTGAATCTGCTATCTGCATCTATATCTGTTATCTGTATCAGGATCTGTATCTGTTCTGACGTCGTTTGGAAGCTTGTATCCAACGACCTTTTTGGGACCTTTGAGCTCAACACCTGTGGCCAGTTACTCGAGTCGGGCCGGCAAGGGCCTGGTCGATTAGATAACGATCCACGGTAGTCTGTTTTGGGATCTTTGGGTATTGAGACCCTTGATTCCGATATACTCGAGTATTACCAATTCTGATCTGATTGGATTTCGGGCCCGGTGGGGGTATGTGAGGTGGAAGGAGTCGAAGAAAGTGGAGTCTACGGTATTGGTTACTTCTGTAACATTGACGGAGTGTCAACTGTTATTTCGATCAAGTTTCGGTGAAGCGAATGGGAATTTGGCTCCTGAGAGCCACCCGTATCCTTTCTGTCTATGGTGTTTGTTCGCTTCTTTATTTGATGCACATATGTGATTCATTGAATATGAAGTTCCATGTTTCTTACTACTATATGTCTGGTACCTCATTGAGCGCAAGCTCGCCCCTTTCCGTTTCTTTTGTTTTCCTTACAGGAAAATAAATACTTTTGGACTGGATTTGACAATTGGTTGCCGAATTGAGCTAGTTGGACATATCTTTTGTATAGCTCATTGATTGAAACCCTAAATGTATTTTTGGATCATTATCATGGGACTTGAGGGAGCTAGGTATGTATGTCGGGTAGGAATCTTTAATATGGATGATTTACGCTTGGGACCGGCCGGCTCGAGTTGTGAATTATCTTAATTGAGATTCTCGTGCCCGGCTACTAACTCAATGAGGGCCTAGGTTAGGAAGGACTTAGGCGAACTAGAAAGGTGATTCTATGGAACTTCATATGGTCTGTTCGGGTGTGGTTAAGTGTGATCAACCTTGATTAAGATATAGATGGTGTTGTTGTCGTAGATTATGGACGGAGCCCTAGAGGGGGAAAAGCTGTTCGTGAGTTCTTTTTGTACTCGTGACCTAGTCTGTCTATAGTACTTTCGGATGATCCCGCTACTTTCATGGATCTCTCACATTTGTCTTTAATTGACTGCTATTGTGAGACTGGTTTGGTCCAGTTATGTGTATATATGTTTTTTATCTGTGTGTACCTCATGCTTATAATTATCTTTACTATTATGTTTGCACCCCTAGATTGACTAAGATTAATGGAGGGCACACGTAGTGGCCAGGAACGTGGGCGCGGGCGTAGGCAACCCACGCCGGACAGGGGTGCTGGGAAAACCTCATCTGGACCTAATCCTGAACCGAGGGTTGACCCCAATGTGCAAATAGCTGCCGCTATGCAGCAAATGACCAACTTGCTGGCACAAGAGGTGGAGCAACAGGGGCAAAATCCGAACCCTAATCCTGGAAACCCTGGCAACCATACCGAGAGCGAGGACAGAACTCTCGAAAGATTTCAAAAGTTTGCTCCACCCAAGTTTCTTGGGGGGCCCGACCCGGATGTCGCCGAAAGGTGGCTCGAGAAGATGGTGGATATCTTTGCGGCCCTGCATTACACCGAAGAAAGGCAGGTGACTTTTGCCGTCTTCCAACTAGAAGGGGCGGCCCGTTCCTGGTGGAACGTTATTCGGCAAAAGTGGGAATGGGAACAAACGCCCAGGACCTGGGTGAATTTTATGCGGGAATTCAATGCCAAATTCTTCCCTCCTCTAGTTTAGGAGCGGAAGGAAGATGAATTTATTCGGCTTCGTCAGGGGACCCAATCTGTAGCGGAGTACGAGAGCCAATTCACCCGCTTATCCAAATTTGCGCAACTTTTGCTTGAAAATGTTCATTGTGCCTAATCTAGTTCAAACCACATCTAAGTGAAAGCAAAAATGTGCATTATTCTAACTTTCTTGGAAAATTTGGAATGATACTTCGAGCATTCGTTTTTCTACCTATACAGATTTTATTATTTGATCTCCCATTTGAGCCTATAAAAGAATAATTTCGTTTCAAATAAGCGCCTTGATGATCATTATCCTTCATTGGAAAATTTTCAAATATCAAAAAAGGGAATGGATTTTCAATGAGCATTTCGTTACTTTGGTTGTCATGAGGTGTAAGAATGATACTTTGGCCATCGTTTCTACAACCTAAACACCATTTATCCCTTGCATCCCCATTTGAGCTAAAATTGGTGGTTCTTTTCAAAGCATCTATGATCGTACCCCACATTGGGGAGGAAGATTGGAGAATTTTCCAAAACGGAGAAAAAAAATGCTAAAATTAAAAGAAAAGAGAGAAAGAGAAAAAAGAAGGAAGGGTGTCCGGCAAATCACCTATGATTCACAAATATGGATGAACAAGGGTCTTCCTCAGTCAGTTAATTCAGATACATGCAAGAAATTTCGCATTAACGAAAGTTTCCTTTCAGAGTTATTGTAAGGAACGGAATAAAAGTCAGGCCCTCTTCTTTTCCAATCAAACATTCTATCCCTAGTTATCCCTTTTGAGCTTTCAGAATAAATTATTTCGTTTGGCAACCCCTGAGAATCGCAAACCCCACACTGGGGCAAGTTTAAAAAGAAAGAAAAGTCCCAAAAGGTGAAAAGTGAAAAGCAACAAAAATCAAAAGAAAAGAGAAAAGAGAACCTCAGTTCAAAAATAAACTGGGGCAAATTTTTGAAAATTTCAAAGAATGTAGAAGGCCGAAAAGAGAAAAGAGGAAAAATGAAAGAGAAAAAGCCTCAATTGAGTACAAACTGGGGCCAGTTCTGATTTAACCCTAAAAGGGGGTTGATACAACAATGCGATCTCGGATTCTTCAAACCGTTTTTGAAATCCGCTTTCAAGCCTTAACTTTTCTAAGCACCCCACCTGACCCCATTACAAAAGCCGAAAGTCCTGGCTTCTGTTCTTTGCAATATCTCCGTCAAGGAATGTTCTAATTGGCAAGTGATGTTCATATACTGATGCCAAGAAATTTTTTGAATGTATTTCTGAATTGATTAGGTATGAGGTTGACACTGCTCTTCATGTGAAACCCCGCGAGGGCGCTTTTGAAAAAAGGAAAAGGAAAAAGAAAAAACGAGAGAAAATAAATGCAAAGAAAATGGAAAAGATTTGATGCTGAAAGACCCTGTTGAGTGATGATAAAAAGTCAAAAAAAGTCCAAGATCTTGGAGTCCAAAATGAGGGTAATTTTGAGAGAAACGCGATCTTCGGTGCAATGTCCTTGAAAATTATTTCTTTAACTATCGTCTTCAAGCCACATTACAAGCCCATAAAAGTCCATCGTTGACTTATTCCTTCATGACAACTCAAAACAAAGGTCATGCTTCTAAGGAGTCCATCAATCATTCGTGATCATAAGGCTATGACCAGTTTTCACATGTTTAGCTATCGTTTCCATCCATATTGTTGCAAGCCTATAAAGCTTATATGTGGACTACGTTTTCTTAAGAAATAAGGGTGACAAACTATTTGCTTTCACTAAGATGTGATTACATACTGTAGACACCAAATTTTTGTCAATTTTTAATATTTTCTCAAGATTTTTCTATTTAATGAATTATTTATTTTCTAGTATTTTAATGTGCATTTTTCTCATTTTTGCAGGTTTGCTTTTAAAAAAAAAAAAGAAAAAAAAACAAACAACAAACAACAAAAAAAACAAACAACAAAAAAGAAAATAAAAAAAAATCATCATAATCATTTTCTCTACCAAAACCCCTATTAACCCATTCCATACTCAATTGCCATGCACCTTTCTTTTCATTGGCAGAAGTCATCATTTCGGAAGATTCAGCACACACGCTCCATTTTTTTGGCTACAAGTCTCTCTCGGCTCTACCCCAGGGGACTGGACAGACAAGCAAAAACAAGACCAACACTCCAATTTTTCCTCCAGAAAAAAAATCCCTCTCGGCTCACTTGGGCAGAGGAGAGAAACACAAAAAAAAAGAAGCAAGGCACTCTTCCTCTTCCCAACTCCCTCTCGGTTTTTTTTTCTTTCTTGTTTGCTCCCAACAGACAAAGTCACAACAAGAAGCACTCTCCTCTCCCCAACATACTCACAGGCATCAGAAAAACTTCAGCCAAGGCAATTCCACTTTCATTGAGGTATTTTCCAGTTTTTTTTTTTAAGCATATTAGATACATTTTGATTTTAATTTATCTTGCTTTTGCTGGTTTTTATTGTTGTTGTTGTATTGCTGAAATTTGGGAAATAGCATGAACTAGATTGAGGAAAAGGAAATGTTTTTTATGCATGCATGTTAACCGTTTGAAAAAATACCAAAATGAAAAAGAAAGAATCTTAGGGGACTGTTTTGATTTATTTTAGTCCTTTTATGTTGTTTTCTTGTCAAAATAAAATCATATTTGTATTGTAGGAGTTGTAAGAGTGTTGAAGTATAATTTTCATGATTTTTGATGAAAGATATGGTGTTTTGAAAAAATCAAAACTGGACTGATTTCTTGTCATTTTGGCCACTTTAGGGTCAATTTTTGTTAAAACTAAGTCTAGAAATGGAGTCTACGCGAAAAATCGAGTGAGGGGGTGTATTTTGAGGATTTTTGGTGACCGGAGAGGTCGCCGGCGACCGCCGCCGCCGGCGGTGGTGCCACCGGCGGCCGCCATGGCCGCCAGCTGAAGCTCCTTCAGCTGGCCGAAGAAGAAGAGAAAAAGAAACGGCTGGAAGTGGAGAAAGGAAAAAAAGAAAAGAAGGAAAGAAAGAAAGAAAAAAGGGGTTTGGGCTAAGATTAGTTTTTAGGTTAATTTTGGTGGGCTTGTTTCTTATTTTCGAATGGGCTAGAAGGTCAGAGCTCATGTATTTTTGGTTGGGTTTGAGTGATAGAAGACGGGCTGGCCTGTGTGTTTTGGCTTGGACTTGCAGCTTGGGCTTAGGTAGGCCCAAGTAAATAAAAAATGATGGCCCGATGCCCTTTTCTTGCCCAATCAGAAACCGAAATTTGCACTTTAATCCCCTGATCTTTGGAGTAGTTTCACTATGGCCCATAACATTTTAAATTCCTTTCAACTCGGTCCTTAAATTAATTTCACTTTGGTCCCTGAATTTTATCTTTTATTTAATTTTGACCTCTGAACTTTGGAAAAATATGATTTTTGTCCTCAAAAGTTTTTCAATTTTTGCAATTCAGTCCCTGATGAATTTTGACTCTCTTTATTATGATTGCTTCTTTTCTTTAATAGCTAATTATGTTACTTTTGAACATATTCAACTTGTAATTTTTAGATGTTTTAAATTTCTTTATGTTTGACATATTAGCGTGAGCTTAGTACTTTTATTATTATTGTTTTTTTTCAATTAAATTGGTGCCATGATTCTTTTGTTCATTGTGAGTATAAATAGGACAATTTGACTCCATTTAGTCACCACTTCAAACGGGAGGTACCCCTATTTTTATTATTTCAATGTCAATTACGTGCTCTTATGTGCTCTTATGTGTTCCTATGTGTTTATATTTTTATATGCTTTATTTATTTGATTTAAATATTCATTCAAGTTTTCTTACATATGTTTTAGTTAATTTTTATAATGATTCGAGAGGCATTTAAATACCTCAAAATGTAATAGATAGGATAATTAGATTTATTTCATTATATTTTTCCTTTCTAGATTGTAGTTAGGCGCTCCCCGATGTAATAGATAGGTTGCGTGTTTATGTGGCTTATGTGTTATGTGTTTTATCCGCTTTTCTTAGGATTTTGGCATCTAGATATTATGTTTACGTGTTATGTGCTACGTGCTCTTATGTGTTTATTTGTTTTAATTTATGCTTTATTTGTTTCGTTATGAATTGTTAATGCATGACGTCACCACACTAGTCCAACACTAGATGTGGCTTCTCCCTCCGCTTACTTGCTAGTCCAACGCTAGTAAGGATTTTTAGAAATGGGTTAGTCCAACGCTAGACCCTTTTAGGTCGTCTTGCGCTAGATTCATCTTTGTGTGCTATTCACTATATTCTCATGCATATTTTCATTTTTAGGATCTTTTCTCATTTGCATGATATTCCCTATTATATATCCCTTACCCTCTGTAGGTACAAATCATGTCATTTAGAATTGCATCTCATTTAAGCTAGTTCATTTGCTTATTCATGTTAGGATAATTATTTTTCAAACATGGGAAATGGGTGATTATAACTTTTTAGTTTAAATACCCTATTAATCCATGTATAAGAAAATTATGTCACAAGTTTTTGCTTCCCGTACCCTTTATGTTGCATTCCCTTTTTCTTTGATCACTTATATATATGTATATAATTTAATTTCTTTTCTTTACTTTAAATTTATCATTTGCATACTCGTGACACCTTCAAGGAGTTATTTTGGCCTTCGCAATTAATGCGATTGGTTCAATCAAACCCTTGAATGAACATTTTGTCCCTTTCGATGTTTTTATAAATTTAGATTTGCATCCATGTAGGAAACATCCAAACGTGATAAAATTAAGGGTTAGATTAGGAAAATTTGGACTAAACCTCGCAACTAGCTTAGACTAGGTTGAAAGGGTGCCTTAGGTTTGAATCAATTAAACCTTTGCCTTCCCTTTCTTCAACCGTGACTCCCGAACCTATTTTCTCTTGTTTTCAAAGACCTGGAGTTGTCAAAAAGGGTTTTGATTTATTTTATTTTTGTCAAAAATATTTTTTGGGTGACTTGGTACACCAAAACTCCATACCAAGTGGCGACTCCTATTTTTTCTTAAAAACCCTTTTAGACTAAATTTTTGGACCCAAATTGTTGCATTTTTTAAAGTCCCATTTTAGGTCCTTTTCATTTATTTTAAAATAAAATTACATATTTTGTAAATACCTATTTTTTTATTTTTATTTCTCCATCGCGAAAAATGGGGCACGACACATACTATTTGGGCACAAGAATAAGACAAATCTTGACCTCCCATTTCCTTTAGCTACCTCAAAATCAGAAATAACGCCCACTTGATTGGTCCTGCAAGTGGTGACCCGTTACCCTAAGCACCAATGCCAAGGTGAGGAAGAAATCTTCTGTGATTTGGTTTTATTGTGAGAAATTCATCATGAAATTTTCTGTTAGGAAACATAGTGTTCAAATAAATGGAGAGTCATCCAAACAAATTTTTGCAGTCAAAGGAGCCCGCACTGGGGCAAATTTTCTTGGTTAGAAGTGGTGATATGTGGATTTTTAGTTTTCTTAGAGAATTTTCTGCCCTCATGTGATAATTAATGGTTGGCCATGTTTTACTAGCTTTGATATGTGAAAAATCTAGTGTTTTGGTGCTAGTTTTATTTGTCTAAAGAAATTTACCAGCTTATGTGCATTAATTCCAGCTTTAAATTTTTGTACTACCCTGTTCTGACCAGTTTCATTCGGCCATGATGGAGACCAAATTTGGCTTAGCTTAAAACATGAAAGTTGTAGCACGCGAAATGACAAAAATACCCTTGACTGCCATAGGTAGAGTTTTGCGGAAGTTTTGACATTTCATCATTCTGGCTTCGTTTTTCACCTTGATCCATATTAAATCAGCAGTTGGTCAAAACACGAAAGTTGTAGCCCTTTGTCTTAGCTTCGAAACGGTATAAGACGTCAAACCTGTCATTTTGTTCTTTACTTTAAACATTATTTCCGGTCACTTTTCTAGCTTGGTTTTGTAATGGAATGACTTTTAGCCTATTGAACGGCTATTGTAATGAGACTATTTGTGTGTGATTTTGGGGGCTGATTGAGGAAAATAATGAAGCCATAAATGGCTGAAAAATCGGTAAATACCAAGGGCGTGCTGCCCAAATTTGCACTCGAGAGCTAGGTAGATGTACTCGCAACTTGAGTAAGGGTTGAGGATGAAACTAACTTGAATCATCTAAGGTATTCAAGTCTTCTTTATTAGAGGTATATAAGTTAGAATCTGGCCGAAACTTGTACCCATGGAAAAATGAAATTTACGACTAATAGAAATACGTCTTCTTCGTTTCTTCGACTCAAATGGAGATTTCAAAGTTTTACGAGCGAGCATAAGTTTTACAAATATTTTACTTATGTCCTTTGGATTAAATGTACTATTTTCACTTCCAAAACTATACTTATACTTTGTACTAGTAGTTATTCGGATTTTCTTTGGTTCACCTAAACTTTGGATGGTTTAACTGTAATATTTTCTCTTGGTTATTATTAGGGTTCCTTGGTGATTGAGGGAATTATCCGGAAGGAAACTTTGGACGTTATTTTGCTTAAATAGGTGAGTGTTCTTTGTACATTATGTTTCCAATGACTATGTGGATTGTTGTGACTATGTGACTATTTGTGAATGTTGGATTAAATGTTAAATGTTTTCAATAATTTCTAAAAATGAATTTTGCTAGGCGAGTGTGTACTTTATCGCACTCGACCTAAATGAATGTGAAATTGACAATGATTAAATGATTAAATGTTTAAATACTACTTGTACATGAATGTTAGCTTTTTGGCTGAACTGGACCCTTACCCTTCGTTGCCGGTCGACTCGAGCCAGAAGTGGACTCGATCGGGCGATTGGTGACCCTGGATTAATGTTTGGTATACTCGAGTATGACCACGAAATCTGGTGGAGACTGGCTAGGGTCCAGTAGGGAAAAAATGAAATGAATGAATGAATGGCAAGAACAATAGAGGGGTTTTCACTCACAAATGAAATTATTTTTAATGCTGGAGGAATAAGGAAATGGTCGGTGGAATGAATAAACAAAGGGCTCCATGTGAGCATGTATCCTTTTAATGAATGTATTATCATTACTTTATATTGTAAATGTTTTCTGCATTACTTGTTATTACATGATTAATGTCTTTGTTTAATTATTTGGCTATGTGTATGGAACCTCACTGGACTTTTAGCTCATTCCGTTAGTTTTGTTTTCCTTACAGGGGATGCGAACAATGGCGTGAGTTCTGTGCAGACTAGCTTGATCTAGTTTTTTGAAATTTTAATTTTTTTTTTGTTCTCGCGCTAGTGCTTGGATAAGGTTGGATGTAGTATGAACTTAAAGCTTTTGTTCTAATTGGGATTGTATTTTTGTTTGAAATGGATATGAATGTAAGTATATGTTTCAAGTTTGGGAATTGTTTTTCGCTTATTCTCGAGGTTATATCTTATTTCACTTGATGAGAGTGATCGAGTCCTGGCGATAGCTGGTCAGGCGGTCTGCCAAACCCTTTCGTTTGCCTTAGGGGAAAGTGGGGCTGTCACATGTCTACCAAGATAACCCCTTGTGCCAACCACTAGAAAAATTTTCTCAATGACTCTAAGCTCAAATCCGTGTACAACAATTATTTTTCAAGTCCTAAAATCATTTTTTTTCATTTACACCAACAGGATTACCGAATTTGAACAAAAGTATAGCAAATATTAGAACTTGACAAATAAAAGAGGCTGATCATGTGACAGCCCACCTTCCCCTAGGGCGTACCCCAAGGGTTAGCGAACTACCTGCTAACTCTCGCCAGGACTACTAATGCAAAACACACGTAAACCCTAGAGATATATGTACTCAACCAAAACACTTAAAATAGAAGAACAAGCCCTTATATATATACATTGGAAAGTTCCACTGTTCAACTTGCATTACAAGCCAAAATATACATAAGGTATCAAAGTACAATTAGGGTTTACTATTACAGAGGAACTTAATCAAAAGAATAACTATAACTAGCTCTATTCTTTTCTCGAAAATATTGTTCTCTGTAAAGAAAACAAAGGTAATGGGGGTGAGCTTTCGCTCAATGAGGTACCAAAAAAAAAATTAAGCAATCAAGAATCATGAAACTTCACTTTTTAATCAATCAAATATAAACACCAAATAGGGAGATGAACAAACACCTCAGTCAGACATAGTAATTCAAATAGAAAGGATACAGATGGCTCTCAAGTGCTAATTTCCTCTTTTGCATCGCTTGATCCAAACCCGTTGACCCTCCGTCAACATTTAAAGAAACGACCATGACCGTAAACCCCACTTTACACCAAGTTCCATCCACCAAATATTCCCCTTACCGGGCCCGAACACCAAACAGAAACAGAGGTGGTAATACTCGAGTATATCAAATATCAGAGGGGTTATTACTGCCTCATGGTTCGTCAATCTACCTCGACCAAGCCCTTGCTGGTTCAATTCAATTAACTACCAATGAGGTTTGAGCTCAGATGTCATAGTAAGGTCATTCGATACAAGCTTCCAAACGACATCAAATCATGCACAAGTAACAGATTCAAATTTATACAGTAACCAGTCAAACGGACAAGAGAAACGAGTGTGATAAAGTACACTCTCGTTTCGCCCAGAATAAATAGCAACCACAGTTATTAAAGTCACAAATTTCAAGTACAAGTAAACCAGTTAAGCAACAAGTCATGCGAGTGGTACACTCACCAGATCAAGCAAAAACAACTTCAAAAGTTTCCTCCCGAAGTACGCCCTTGATCACTGGCACGTCCTAGGAACAACCAAGGTAAAACAATTATGGTTCCCACATCCAAAACCTAGGGAACTGAATGCACAATTGAGACTCGACTACGAGTCGTATGCCTAACCAAGTCAACTATTAGTGCAACGATACAAAATGTGACTTTAGAGTGAAAAAGGTAACATTTGAACCTAAGGACACGAACAACCCAAAAGCCCTTCATTTCTACCCAAAATCAACCCAAACTCGAAGCAACCAACGGCCTCAAAAATTGGACAGCACCTCCCCGTAATTTCTTTACTTTTTCATCCTACAAACAATCATCAATCTCATCTCAAATAACCTCAATTGCACATACAAATCACAAGCTATTAAACACACTTAATTAGGGCCACAATACCCTTCAAATATAGCCAATTGGTAGCTCCAAAAACCAACCACAATCAAGTTCAAATTAGAAACCCTAAGCTGAAATTTATGCACACAAGCTGGAATTTTCTTCAGGCAAGTCAAACTAGCATATAAAAGCTAGATATTTCACATGTCAAAGCTAGCAAACCATGGCCAACCCTTAAGCTTCACATATGGGCAGAAAATTCACCAATAAAACTGAAAATTTTCATAACACCACTTCAAGTCATGAAATTTCTCATAAAACTACCAATTTAGCAACCCTAAACCACTAGTATGGTAGTATTAGAAGCAAAGAGGGGTTTCTTGGCAAAGTTACCTTGTAACCTCAAGAAAGATGGAAACATAGGGCTTCTTCCTCCAAAATCACTCCACTGAAACCTTTAATCCTCCTTAGTAAGCAACTTTTATGGAGTAGTGTGCAAATTGGTTGGTTGAAACTCAAGATTGAAGCTTGAAATTGAAATGCAAGATGAAGTTTCTCTCTTGTTTTTCCTCTCAATATTTTCGGCCAAGACAAGGGAAAAGTGAAGACAATTTTGTCAATTTTTTGGTTTAGTAAAGTTAAGTAAGACTTGTCAAAGTCCAACTTCCAACGGGTTCACGACACTTGGCCTTCCTAAGGCTTATGCTCATCTTCTTGTCTTCCAAAGCTAATCTATCTCGCTAACCTCTAATTATCCCCTAGCACCTTATAAACTAATATCCCTTTATGCAAAATTCAGCTAGTCGTCAAAAATTTATCGCACTTACCGCACTAGCGGGTCCCACGTCCATAATACGCTACAAAACGTAACATGAACTAATTTATACTAGAAAAATGATTTAAAAGCTGTACTTACTTATAAAAATATCTAAAAAATTAAGGTAATAAAATAAAGTAAAGAAAATGCATGCGACAAAATAAACTAAAATAATATAAAATAAGGAAATTTTTTCAGGTCCTCACAGATCAAAACACGACTTTGTCAAAACTATCATAAATAGCTGGTGGCAGAATTCTTCTTGAAATATACATCTACTAATATGTATTAAAGAGTATATAAACATACCTCTAATTTCAAGTTCAATAGAGTGAGTGATGGTAGTCCTACAATCCTTCAATCATACAACATGCAATCAATAGAATTAGGAGCAACTTCATGAGATTGAGTTAGGATTCACCACAATCAACATGAATTTGAGAAATCAAAAGAAAAGAGATTGGGAGGATGAGAGCTAGTGAGAGCCGGCCATGATTTTTAGGAAAATTCTGAGGAAAGAGATTGTGGTTTTATTTCGGATTTGATTGAGGTTCAACTGAGTCCCGGTGAGAATTGGGCAGGCGGTCCGCCGAACCCTCTGGTTCGCCTTAGGGGGAGGTGGGGCTGTCACAGGTGGTATCAGAGCCTACTTCGCGTGGTCTCTGCGCGGAGTGAGCCTAGACTGAGTGGTGAATAGGTATGAAGGATTAAGTGCTCGTTCGAGCATAAGCTATGAATCATAAATGTTATAGGCCTTAAATCTTTCTCATGGTATCTGAGGACCATAGATAAGTACGTCAGGTAGGAATTTCGATTGTAGATAGTTTACTCTTGGGACTGGCCAACTCGAGATGTGAATTGTCTTATTTCGGATTCTTGTGCCCGAGTACTCCAAAGTTGGGGTGGCGGTGAAAATTGCATTTTGGGAACATGAACAGGCTTTGTCTGGCTAGAATGAGCACAAGAGGTCATGGATATCTAGTTTGGATAGTAAGTGACTTGAGAGACCGGACGGGGTTATTCAGCTGAAACTTGGACGATATCGCCTTTTGTTTTGATTTGCCCTTATATTATTGTTACACATGACGTTAGTTGGTGTATTTGTGCATATGATTATCTGTCTAATTTGATATGCCTTTGTGTATTTGATCATCTGTCTTCTTGATATATGGTGTGTTATGTGTGTATATGTTTAATTGTGTATTTGGTATGCTAGAATTTGTTACTTTAGTCAATTTACTGTGTTTATTCACCAAATTACCTTTTTGGGGGGAAAAGAAAAGAAAAGAGAGAGGGAAAACATATATATGGACGGGAGACGTAGTCGTGGGCGTGGACGTGACCGTGGAAATAAACGAGCTCAAGAGCCAAGAGAGGAAAGGGAAACAACAGTTGCACAAGAGCAAGGACCGAGGGTTGAAGCCGGGGACCAAATGGCGACGGCTATACAACAAATGACAAATATTTTAGCAAGATTGGTGGACCAACAAGGCCAAATGCCTGTGAATCAACCCCAGAACCCTGAGATAGGAGAAGATCGGCCTCTTCAGAGGTTTCAAAAATTTGCACCTCCGAAATTTCTTGGAGGGCCTGATCCGGACATAGCTGAACAGTGGCTGGAGGCCATGATCAACATCTTTGCAGCTTTGAACTATACCGAACAAAGACAAGTGAACTTTGCGGTATTTCAATTTGAAGGACCGGCCCGAGCATGGTGGAACGTGATTAAGGCAAAGTGGGAAAGAGAACAAACTGTATGGACATGGGCTAACTTCCTAAGGGAATTTAATGAAAAGTATCTCCCACCTTTAGTCCAAGAAAGGAGGGAGGATGAGTTTATTGGACTACGCCAGGGAACCTTAAGTGTGGCCGAATATGAAACGAAGTTCACCAAACTATCCAAGTTTGCTTCCGAATTAGTGGCCACGGAACCGAGAAGGGTAAGACGATTTATACAGGGATTGAATCTGAAAATCCAAGAAGCACTAGCAGCGGTTCAAGTGAATACGTTTACGGAGGCTCTTGAGAAAGCCCAACGAATCGAGAATGCAAAAGCACAGATAAAAGCCTCCCAAAATCGGAAAAGGGGTACACCTGGTAGTGTGACTGAGGAACCAAGTGAATCGATAGTCCCTTCCAAAGTGCAGAAAGTGAACTTTTTGTCCCACCCACCATGGAAAATAGGGGCGTTAGATGAACGATCTACAAAAGGAAGTCAAGTCGGCCTTGGGGAGATTTTTCAAAAAGGCCAACAGGTGGCTTCTTCCTTGACTTGTGGCTACTGTGGAAAGGCCAATCACACTGAGAGTGATTGTTGGAGGAAAGGCCGGAAGTGTTTGATTTGCGGAAGTGGTGGCCACCAGGTTAGCAACTGTCCGAGGAAACAGTCACGTGAAAGTAGTACCCAGCAACTGGAGGGCAGTAAATCAAAACAAGCGAATGAAAGAGGGAACCGAACAAAAGTACCGGCAAGGGTATATGCTGTAGACAACCAACAAACTCCTGAGCCATCTGAAAGTAAAAATTTCGAGGGTGAAATTCTTTTAAGGGGGAGAGGGTGTGAGAACCCATACATTTTCTTATTTTTTAGGTTTTATGTTAATTAATTGCATGTTATTCTGCATTTTCTTTATTAGGAAAATCTTCCAGGTAATTTGTATGGTAAATATAGTTTTTAGATGATTTTTCTAGTATCGGTTAGTTTTTGAGAAATTAAGAGCGTATATCGGACGTGGGACCCGCTAGTGCGTGTCGCGCCCCATTTTTGAAAAGAAAAATAATGAGTTTAGAAAAATGGATTTTTTATTTTTTGGAAAAATGAGTTTTGTTTTTAGAAAATGAATAAAGGAAAAGGGCCTAAATGGGGTTTGTAATGCGACGATTTGGGCCCAGATTATAGTTTAAAAAGGATTTTTCGAATGAAAAATGGAGTCGCCACTTGGTATAGAGTTAAGGTGTACCAAGTCACCTAAAAATGAAATTTTTAAAGAAAAAATAGAAAAACCCCTTTTTAAACGACTCCAAGTCTACGAAAATCAGAGAAAAAGATTCGGGAGTCACATTTGAAGAAAGGGAAGGCAAGGATAAAAATCCAAGGCACCCTTTCAACCTAGCCAAGGCTAGTTGCGTGATTTAGTCAAAGATTTTCTTAATTTAACCTAAAAATTTATCACATTTGGATGTACTATATGAATGCAAACCCTAGACCTAGAAGGGTGTCGATGGGTCGAAATGTATCTTCCAAGCTTATTTGGCATCAATCACATTAATTGTGACGCCCAATGAAGACTCTTCGAAGAAGTCACGAATAATGTAAAAATATGAGACTCTAAGAAAAGAAAAGGAATAAAATAATTATACATGTCTTAAAGGAGTGCATCATGTCGGGTACGGGGGACTAATGTTCGTGACTCAATTTTCCCTTTAATAGAGGGAATACGAGCGTGCTAAGGTTAGAAAGCCAAACTCGTCCATATCCCATATTCAAGGGGTTTTTCTAATCTAGCATGCAAATGATTTAACCTAGTTTCTATTTCTTAAATGAAATGCAAGTCTAATGTTATGTTTTCATACAAAGGGGTAAGGAATATATATATATAAGGAAAAATACGGAATATGGGATATAAGTAGAAAGGAATATGGGATAAAGGATGTACATATATAAGAAAGTGTCATGAAACATGGTAAAATTCTAAAAAGTGAAAACATGCATGAGATGAAGTGATTTTATCACACAACCATGATCTAACGCTCGAGGGGCTCCTAAGGGTCTAGCGTTGGACTAGCCCATATCGACAATTTTCCACTAGCATTGGACTAGTGAATAAAGGGCCACAACTAGCGTTGGACTAGTGTGGATTCGAGAAATTGATCACAACTAGCATTGGACTAGTGTGGTGACGTCACACATCGGTTACAATCAAATAAATCATGTAAGACCTAATAAAAGCATGTAAACACATAAATCACATATAGCACATAACACATAAGCATGATATCTAGATGCAAGACCCTAAGAAAGCGGTAACACATAGCACATAGACATGCAAAACACACATAAAGCAAATAAAGCCCTAACTATTACATTCGGGGGGAAGCCTACTACAATCTAAGAGGGGAAACGGAATAAAATAAATAAAATAATAACCTAGCTATTACAACTTTGGCATTCAAGTGCCTTTCAAATGATCGAAATTAAAAATAACTATACGAAACCAAAACAAATAAAGTGGATAAATAAATAAATAAATAAAATGAAAACATTCAAAAGGCATGCAATTAAGCACATAAATCACATAGACACACAGGGTCAAATAAAGTGAAAATAAGGAATAGGGTGTACCTCCCTTGAGTTGGGGCCCCCATGAAGTGAATTTACTTATTTACCCTCCAAAATAAAAGAAAAGGTCAATGCATCACAAATAATCACATAAATACGAAATTGAATAATCAAAAGCCTTTAGCGCCTAAACAGCCCATATTCAACTAAATTAGGATCCAATTGAAGGGAAAAAGAAAGTTTGAGGGATCAATTTGATTAATTTTTCAATTTGCTTGGGCCATAGTAAGATAAAGGGAAGTTTAGGGGGTTAAAAGGCAATTTTTGGAACACTTCATGCAAAAACCATGCAAAATACCATGAAACATTTTTGCAACGAGAATATTGAAGCATCTGATGAAGGCTTGTATGCAATTTCAGCCGCGGCTTTCTTTTCACTTAATTAATTCAAGCAATCAACATTTCAATACCTCAAACAACTAGTGCAACACAATCACTAAGCATTCATCTCATTTTCCATCATGAAATCCTTCTTTTTAAGCACCAAAGTCATGCAAATCAGATTTGAAGAAAGCTTCTGCAACTGAAAGCTTGATGCCTTTTCATTTACAAACGCATATTTATGGTCCGAATGCATGACTTTAATCTAAACATCTTCACCAGAAATCAAAATCCTAAACTAAGCAACCAAATACCATTGTTTACTTCACTGAAAACAACAAGGAAACTGAACATAGAATCAGCAAAAAAAAGGAACTTGGAGCAGCGAATGCTTTTACTCATCTACAAAACAATGTTTGTGCTATGGCCTGCTATTATACCATACTTTGCTGCAACAAATTGCAGCAAACGCACTCAATGGCATCACCTTCCAACAACCAACAGACCCAAGAAGAATTCTAGCTAAACAAAACTTCAGTCACCAACAAGAAACAACTCTACCAACATCGCTGCAACAAAAAA
>NW_020861730.1:0-11037 GCF_003713205.1 Coffea eugenioides
CGAAAGTGAAGAAGATTGTAACAGTAATCCAAAATATATAAATGTTATAACTAAAAAAGAAGATAAAGAATTTTTATTAGATATAATAGAAAAAATTGAAGACCCAATAGCTAAAAAAGAATATTTAGAAAGATTAAAAAGCTTAATTATTCAAGAAGATAAAATGCCAAAGATAATAGAACCCTTTAGCATTTCAAAATTAATAGATAAATATCCAAATATAAATATAATGAAAAAAGAAACTACTAAGGATCTTCAATCCGAAATTAATAATTTAAAAATACAAGTAAAACAATTACAACAAGAAATCATAGAATTAAAACTAAAAGATTTGGAAATAGAATTAAAAATAACATTAATAAATAACAATCAACCTTCAACTTCTAATACTGAAACAAATGAAATATTAATAGCAGAAAACCCAGTTAGAACCCAGGTATTGAAATGCAATAAACATAAGTAGTTGGACTTACTTTTGATTGTTGAGTGACTAACGGAAGCTTGTAATGAATTCCAACCTTGAAGACTTTATTGTAATGATGAAATCCACTTCTACAAAGACTTTGAGTACAATAGTTATTTTAGAGTGAGTGGGAATAGTAGGAGAACTAAGAGTAAGTGGGAGTAGTAGAAAAACTAAGACAAGTCTATTACAACTTCTGATATTTTTTCGCCGATGCCTGTCTTCTGAATCTTGAATCTATTTATAGAGGCTCGGTTCTGCATTTCATCTTCATTTCAATTTTGCTTTCATTTGTTGTGGCCGACATTCTTTTTCAAAAGTCGTTTGGATTTTGTCCACCGATGGGGTCATCAAAAGGATCAAAAGTAGATTCTGATGATCCTGCTGGCTCCTCTATTTTGTCTTCTTCTTTTGGCTTTTGTAAATAATTCAGATATTCTTTCAGCATCTCGGGATTCTGCATGATTTGCTTTATTAAAAAGTTACTGGCTGTTTCTTCGGATGCCATTTCCGTCACCTTTTCTTTGTCTCTTTTTGGAGTGAGTGGAGTTGGTGTAGTGGTTGGAATGATTGTTGACTGTCTTGTCTCCTTTTGAGTAGTGGTAGTAGCTGTCCACTTTAATTTGTCTCCAGTGGTCAGGAATCTGATCACATTAGTTTGATCGCCAAATTCTTGATTGAATCCAGTCCACCATTTTATTTTGAATTCTCTTACCAATGACATTGGCAAAGGTTTTTCCAGTTCTTGATGAATTTTGAAACTCCAGCAAAATATCCATGGCACTTTGAATTCCATATGGAATAAAATTGGTCTCGTATATTCTTCCCCCTTTGCTCTTTTTAGATATGTTTGAAATCCCATGAGAACATTTGGAGGTAGAATCTCTGGTTGGGGTCCAAACCATTTCCACCAGTGATTGAACCAAATTGGGAATTCTTTGCTGCAACTATCTTTGAATGTGAAAAATCAGGAATGGTTGAATGGTCTAAAAAGGAAAGCACGATACCATGCCATTTTGTAATCTTGATATGTAAATCCATCTGGAATAAAGTTTACTGAAAAGGATTTTTTGGAATAAAGAGAAGTCCATTCATTAGGAGAACAAACTTTCTTTATAATACACTTGGAATGACTAATAATATTTGGATTCTTTTTATCTTGGAATGGGGTAAATCTATACAGATTGAGTATCTGTAAGGATTAATTCATAATAATCTAGATTTTTTGAAGGGTCATCTGGTTGCCAATAGCATTTTGGAGGAAAGATCCTTTGAGTAACTTGATGAAGAGTAGAGTATATGGGTATTTCTTGGAATCTAGTTAAAGTAATATGTTGAGTAAATGGCTTTGTAAAATAAGTATTTCCTTGAGATTTTTCTGGGGATTTTGCCAGTTGTTGAATGGGTCTAATTGGAGAAGTAATTGGAGTAGCAGCCTGACTGTAAGTCAATGCTGGGAAATCTGATAAAAGTTGAAATCTATTTTGAGTTACAGGGGTAAGACTCATCTCATAATCTTGAGGAGTCTTTGGCCGAGAACTTCCTGCTTTTGAATCCATGTTCCTGCAAAATTAATAAACAACATCTTTAAGTTGGTCAGCTAATTGTCTGTTTTGTTCTTGATAGTGCTGAATAAATTCGTTGTGAAGAAAATCTCCACTTCTGCTTAATCTCTGATGAGTAAGAAGTCGAAGGGTGTTTTTCTGAATTTGTCTTTGTAGAATGAAGGCTCTTTCTTTTGGAGTAATGGTTGCATAGGAACTTTTATGAATATATATTTCATCATATTTAGGAATTTGGTAGGCTGGAATAAATTGTCTTCCATTCGGAGTCTGAATGGAATAGACGTATCCTCTGGATAGAATTGATTTTTCTTTATTTTGAAGGCTAGGAGAATCTCGTTGAGTTCTCAAATAAGTTGTGTATTCACGATCATTTCTTTGAGCCATCATTGCTGGATCCATGTCCTTGTAGGAATTCTCTGGTTAGAAAATCTGGTAAAGAATTATTTTCTCCTTTAATAAATTCTATATCAAAATCAAATACAGATAAAATAGCTTGCCATCTAGCAAATATTTGTTTTGAAATAATATTTTGAACATCTTTTTGTAGAATTTCTTTTGCAGATTTGCAGTCTATTCTAATTAAAATTTTCTTATTGTATAAGTCATCTTGAAATTTTGATATACACAAAACGATGGATAAAATTTCTTTTTTAATAGTTGAATAATTCTTTTGAGGATCAGACCATGTTCCTGAATGAAATCTAACTAATTCTTCTTTTGAATTATCTATTCTTTGTTTTAATATTCCTCTATATCCTAATTCTGAGGCATCTGTTTCTACTATCATGAATGCTTTAGGATGAGGTAAACATAAACATGGTAAAGATGTAATTTTTTCCTTTAAATATTTTATTTTTTGAGTATGTTCTTCTGTCCAAGGTTTTGGGTTTTTCTTTAATCTATTATATAATATAGAACATTCTTGCCTTAATTTTGGAAAGAAATCTGCTATATAATTTAAGCATCCTAAAAATCTTTGTAATTGATTTTTCTCTTTTATCTCATCTGAAAATTTAGTAGCGAATTCTAAAGCTCTATTTATTGGCTTTATTGTTCCTTGATATATATTATGTCCTAAAAATCTTATTTTTGTTTGAAATAATTTCATTTTTGGAGCAGAAATATACTTAAATGTTTAAAATGTTGTTCTAATGATTCTGAAAATATTAATACATCATCTATATAAACTATGCTGAATGAACTATAAGGATTGAAAATATCATTCATTATATTTTGAAATTCTGATGGTGCATTTTTTAATCCAAATGGCATAACTTTCCATTCATAATGTCCAAAAGGTGTTGTAAATGCTGTTTTGTATCTATCTTTTGGATCTATTAATATTTTTATTTCTTTTTTACAGAATTCTAGTAGCTCAGCATTCATTTGTATTGGTCTAGCTTTTGTTGGAATATTTTTTTCATTAAAATCTTTTTCATATGGTAATTCTATCATATGTTGTTTTCTATCCCAAAAAGCATTAGGAATGTCTGCACAAATTTCTTTTTTAAATAATTCTTCTAATTCTGATATTCTTTTTTGTATTTTAATATCATTTAGTTGTTCCTCAATTTTTAAATAAGATTTTTCTTCTTTAATATAGTTTATTTGTTGTTGTACTTTAGTAATGGTATTTATTGTTTTATATATTGAAGATGTTTGTAAGGTTTGTAATTCTCTTTGTCTTATTGGAGTTAAGAATTTAAAGGTAATGATTTTTCCCATTATATTTACTGAAATTCCTTCATTGCTTACTAGAAATGGATAAATTTGAATTAAAAAAGGTGTTCCTAATATAACATCATGATTTATATTGTTTACAATTATGAAATTATGTCTAATGCAATATTCATTATTACATATTGATCCTTTTGTAAATTTATATTTTACTTCTAAATCTTCTCCATTTGCTGCCATTAGTTTTTCTTTTGTTCTTTCACAATATTTAGTTGGAATTATTCCTTCTTTAATACAACTTGTGTCAGCTCCACTATCAATTAGAGCTACAAATGTTTCTTTGAAATCTTCAATTGTGATAGTTACTAAAGCGAACCATTTTTGAAAAGTCATTTTTTCTATAGTATTTATATATTGGTCTTCTCTAACTGGGTTTTCTGCTATTAATATTTCATTTGTTTCAGTATTAGAAGTTGAAGGTTGATTGTTATTTATTAATGTTATTTTTGATTCTATTTCCAAATCTTTTAGTTTTAATTCTATGATTTCTTGTTGTAATTGTTTTACTTGTATTTTTAAATTATTAATTTCGGATTGAAGATCCTTAGTAGTTTCTTTTTTCATTATATTTATATTTGGATATTTATCTATTAATTTTGAAATGCTAAAGGGTTCTATTATCTTTGGCATTTTATCTTCTTGAATAATTAAGCTTTTTAATCTTTCTAAATATTCTTTTTTAGCTATTGGGTCTTCAATTTTTTCTATTATATCTAATAAAAATTCTTTATCTTCTTTTTTAGTTATAACATTTATATATTTTGGATTACAGTTACAATCTTCTTCACTTTCGGAACTATTAATATCATCATAATAGTCTTCTTCAGAACTTTTATCTTTTTCATTTATTAACAAATTTAATAATTTATTTTTAATTTCTTCGTCATTTACACAGATTTCTGTAATTTTTTCTTTTAATCTACATTTGTTTGCTTTATGTCCTATTTTACCACATTTGTAACAAACAATTTTCTTTTTAATGAATTTCTTTCTTTTAGTTGGTTCATTTTCCTTAGATTTTATATTTCTTGGTTTCTTGGAATATTTTTTAATTCTCTTTTTATATGCTGATGGTGATTTGATTCGTTTGATTCCAAATGCATCACAGAATGATCCTACTTGTTTTTGTTTTGATCCATATTTTATTTGTAATCTTAATTCTGAACATAATATTAATCCTTCTTTTTTCACAAAAGCAAATAATTGTCCAAAAGTAATATTTTCGAATGAAATTACATCTGTTCCCATTTCCTTTTGTAAATTATCCATTATCCTTTGAGAAAATAAACTTGGTAATCCTGTTATGAATCTTTCTTTCCAAAATGAAGCATTACAATCTGGTCTTCTTAATACATTTGTTAAAAACATATCTTTATACCATCTAAAATCTGATAATGTTGGGCATCTTAAATTTGTTAAGAATGTTTTATTTGAATTTAATTCTTCTTTAGGATTTCCTATAAAATACATTACTATTGTTACTATTAAAAATTCTGCAGCATCTGACTGTATTTGAATATTTCCTTGATCATCTTCTATTTCTTGTGTATGATCTAATATTGATAATTTATCTTGTAATGTTAAAGCATTATCCCACCAATTCTTTAATTGTCCAGTAAATCCTGAGACTATTAAAGTTGCAATATTTCTTTCTTGAATATTTTTAATTTTATAGGCTAATCTCGCCATTCCCATTTCTTGCAAATTATTTAATACTTCATATTCTGCTTTGCCATCTATGTTCCATTCATATATTGAGTCTCCATCATATTTAGTTGTTCTAAATTTTGATCTTTCTTCATATTGAATATCTGGAGGACTTGGTCTAGGATAATAATTTTTTGAACTTACCATTTTCCAATTTTTATTATTACTATAGTTCTTTCTTTTTATTCTATTTATTTGATTATTTTCTTCTTCAAATTGATTTTCTATCGGTAAAAGTATATTTTCTTCTATGTCTGAATTTGCTGATTCTTCTGATAAATCTTCTAATTCTTCAGTAGAGTTTTCTTCTTGAATAGATATTGTTTCTTCATGGGTTTTGACTGATAAAGCAGTTTTGAAATCTAAAGGGCCAATTCTATATATGTGTTCAATTTTTTCTTCTGGGATTGTCCAATCTGAATTGTTTATAGGCATATGATATTCATGACTTTGTACTACATTTTCTTGCTTTGAATTAGATCCTATTTTTAATTGTCTAAGAAATGCAGCCATGCTTAATATTTATTTAAATTTTACTTAGACGGGAACAACCGAGCCTATGCCTGGAACATCCTATCATGGACTTACCAACGGTCTGACAAAGCATCAAGTCTTACCAACGTTTTCAGTAAAGTTTAATAAAATATGTAACATAAATGCATGAAATAGCCAAGTTAAAATAGAAACGTAATTCAAATAAAGTAAATGTAAATGCAAAGTTTAAATATGCGTATGCAAATTAAATAAGGGTGTGGCTCTGATACCACTTCTCACCCAGGTATTGAAATGCAATAAACATAAGTAGTTGGACTTACTTTTGATTGTTGAGTGACTAACGGAAGCTTGTAATGAATTCCAACCTTGAAGACTTTATTGTAATGATGAAATCCACTTCTACAAAGACTTTGAGTACAATGGTTATTTTAGAGTGAGTGGGAATAGTAGGAGAACTAAGAGTAAGTGGGAGTAGTAGAAAAACTAAGACAAGTCTATTACAACTTCTGATATTTTTTTGCCGATGCCTGTCTTCTGAATCTTGAATCTATTTATAGAGGCTCGGTTCTGCATTTCATCTTCATTTCAATTTTGCTTTCATTTGTTGTGGCCGACATTCTTTTTCAAAAGTCGTTTGGATTTTGTCCACCGATGGGGTCATCAAAAGGATCAAAAGTAGATTCTGATGATCCTGCTGGCTCCTCTATTTTGTCTTCTTCTTTTGGCTTTTGTAAATAATTCAGATATTCTTTCAGCATCTCGGGATTCTGCATGATTTGCTTTATTAAAAAGTTACTGGCTGTTTCTTCGGATGCCATTTCCGTCACCTTTTCTTTGTCTCTTTTTGGAGTGAGTGGAGTTGGTGTAGTGGTTGGAATGATTGTTGACTGTCTTGTCTCCTTTTGAGTAGTGGTAGTAGCTGTCCACTTTAATTTGTCTCCAGTGGTCAGGAATCTGATCACATTAGTTTGATCGCCAAATTCTTGATTGAATCCAGTCCACCATTTTATTTTGAATTCTCTTACCAATGACATTGGCAAAGGTTTTTCCAGTTCTTGATGAATTTTGAAACTCCAGCAAAATATCCATGGCACTTTGAATTCCATATGGAATAAAATTGGTCTCGTATATTCTTCCCCCTTTGCTCTTTTTAGATATGTTTGAAATCCCATGAGAACATTTGGAGGTAGAATCTCTGGTTGGGGTCCAAACCATTTCCACCAGTGATTGAACCAAATTGGGAATTCTTTGCTGCAACTATCTTTGAATGTGAAGAACCAGGAATGGTTGAATGGTCTAAAAAGGAAAGCACGATACCATGCCATTTTGTAATCTTGATATGTAAATCCATCTGGAATAAAGTTTACTGAAAAGGATTTTTTGGAATAAAGAGAAGTCCATTCATTAGGAGAACAAACTTTCTTTATAATACACTTGGAATGACTCATAATATTTGGATTCTTTTTATCTGGAATGGGGTAAATCTCTACAGATTGAGTATCTGTAAGGATTAATTCATAATAATCTAGATTTTTTGAAGGGTCATCTGGTTGCCAATAGCATTTTGGAGGAAAGATCCTTTGAGTAACTTGATGAAGAGTAGAGTATATGGGTATTTCTTGGAATCTAGTTAAAGTAATATGTTGAGTAAATGGCTTTGTAAAATAAGTATTTCCTTGAGATTTTTCTGGGGATTTTGCCAGTTGTTGAATGGGTCTAATTGGAGAAGTAATTGGAGTAGCAGCCTGACTGTAAGTCAATGCTGGGAAATCTGATAAAAGTTGAAATCTATTTTGAGTTACAGGGGTAAGACTCATCTCATAATCCTGAGGAGTCTTTGGCCGAGAACTTCCTGCTTTTGAATCCATGTTCCTGCAAAATTAATAAACAACATCTTTAAGTTGGTCAGCTAATTGTCTGTTTTGTTCTTGATAGTGCTGAATAAATTCGTTGTGAAGAAAATCTCCACTTCTGCTTAATCTCTGATGAGTAAGAAGTCGAAGGGTGTTTTTCTGAATTTGTCTTTGTAGAATAAAGGCTCTTTCTTTTGGAGTAATGGTTGCATAGGAACTTTTATGAATATATATTTCATCATATTTAGGAATTTGGTAGGCTGGAATAAATTGTCTTCCATTCGGAGTCTGAATGGAATAGACGTATCCTCTGGATAGAATTGATTTTTCTTTATTTTGAAGGCTAGGAGAATCTCGTTGAGTTCTCAAATAAGTTGTGTATTCACGATCATTTCTTTGAGCCATCATTGCTGGATCCATGTCCTTGTAGGAATTCTCTGGTTAGAAAATCTGGTAAAGAATTATTTTCTCCTTTAATAAATTCTATCTCAAAATCAAATACAGATAAAATAGCTTGCCATCTAGCAAAGATTTGTTTTGAAACTATATTTTGAACATCTTTTTGTAAAATTTCTTTTGCAGATTTACAATCTATTCTTATTAAAAATTTCTTATTGTATAAGTCATCCTGAAATTTTGATATACACAAAACTATAGATAGAATTTCTTTTTTAATAGTTGAGTAATTCTTTTGAGGATCTGACCAGGTTCCTGAATGAAATCTAACTAATTCTTCTTTTGAATTATCTATTTTTTGTTTTAATATTCCTCCGTATCCTAATTCTGAAGCATCTGTTTCAACTATCATGAATGCTTTAGGATGGGGTAAACATAAACATGGTAAAGATGTAATTTTTTCCTTTAAATATTTTATTTTTTGAGTATGTTCTTCTGTCCAAGGTTTTGGGTTTTTCTTTAATCTATTATATAATATAGAACATTCTTGCCTTAATTTTGGAAAGAAATCTGCTATATAATTTAAGCATCCTAAAAATCTTTGTAATTGATTTTTCTCTTTTATCTCATCTGGAAATTTAGTAGCGAATTCTAAAGCTCTATTTATTGGCTTTATTGTTCCTTGATATATATTATGTCCTAAAAATCTTATTTTTGTTTGAAATAATTTCATTTTTGGAGCAGAAATAACTAATCCATTTTTCTTAACTATTTTTAAAAATATACTTAAATGTTTAAAATGTTGTTCTAATGATTCTGAAAATATTAATACATCATCTATATAGACTATGCTGAATGAACTATAAGGATTGAAAATATCATTCATTATATTTTGAAATTCTGATGGTGCATTTTTTAATCCAAATGGCATAACTTTCCATTCATAATGTCCAAAAGGTGTTGTAAATGCTGTTTTGTATCTATCTTTTGGATCTATTAATATTTGCCAATATCCTGATTTCATATCAAATTTTGAGAATATTTTTGCATTAAATAATCTATTAAGAAAATCTTTTTTGTTGGGAATAGGATATCTAATCCATTGTAAAACTTTGTTTAAAGGTTTATAATTTATTACTAATCTTGGAACTCCTCTTTCTTTTTCGGCTTGATTCATTACATAGAATGCAGCACAACTCCAAGGTGATTTTGAAGGTGTTATTAATCCTTTATCTATTAATATTTTTATTTCTTTTTTACAAAATTCTAGTAGCTCAGCATTCATTTGTATTGGTCTAGCTTTTGTTGGAATATTTTTTTCATTAAAATCTTTTTCATAAGGTAATTCTATCATATGTTGTTTTCTATCCCAAAAAGCATTAGGAATGTCTGCACAAATTTCTTTTATAAATAATTCTTCTAATTCTGATATTCTTTTTTGTATTTTAATATCATTTAGTTGTTCCTCAATTTTTAAATAAGATTTTTCTTCTTTAATATAGTTTATTTGTTGTTGTACTTTAGTAATGGTATTTATTGTTTTATATATTGAAGATGTTTGTAAGGTTTGTAATTCTCTTTGTCTTATTGGAGTTAAGAATTTAAAGGTAATGATTTTTCCCATTATATTTACTGAAATTCCTTCATTGCTTACTAGAAATGGATAAATTTGAATTAAAAAAGGTGTTCCTAATATAACATCATGATTTATGTTGTTTACAATTATGAAATTATGTCTAATGCAATATTCATTATTACATATTGATCCTTTTGTAAATTTATATTTTACTTCTAAATCTTCTCCATTTGCTGCCATTAGTTTTTCTTTTATTCTTTCACAATATTTAGTTGAAATTATTCCTTCTTTAATACAACTTGTGTCAGCTCCACTATCAATTAGAGCTACAAATGTTTCTTTGAAATCTTCAATTGTGATAGTTACTAAAGCGAACCATTTTTGAAAAGTCATTTTTTCTATAGTATTTATATATTGGTCTTCTCTAACTGGGTTTTCTGCTATTAATATTTCATTTGTTTCAGTATTAGAAGTTGAAGGTTGATTGTTATTTATTAATGTTATTTTTGATTCTATTTTCCAAATCTTTTAGTTTTAATTCTATGATTTCTTGTTGTAATTGTTTTACTTGTATTTTTAAATTATTAATTTCGGATTGAAGATCCTTAGTAGTTTCTTTTTTCATTATATTTATATTTGGATATTTATCTATTAATTTTGAAATGCTAAAGGGTTCTATTATCTTTGGCATTTTATCTTCTTGAATAATTAAGCTTTTTAATCTTTCTAAATATTCTTTTTTAGCTATTGGGTCTTCAATTTTTTCTATTATATCTAATAAAAATTCTTTATCTTCTTTTTTAGTTATAACATTTATATATTTTGGATTACAGTTACAATCTTCTTCACTTTCGGAACTAGTAATATCATCATAATAGTCTTCTTCAGAACTTTTATCTTTTTCATTTATTAACAAATTTATTAATTTATTTTTAATTTCTTCGTCATTTACACAGATTTCTGTAATTTTTTCTTTCACCTTTTCTTTGTCTCTTTTTGGAGTGAGTGGAGTTGGTGTAGTGGTTGGAATGATTGTTGACTGTCTTGTCTCCTTTTGAGTAGTGGTAGTAGCTGTCCACTTTAATTTGTCTCCAGTGGTCAGGAATCTGATCACATTAGTTTGATCGCCAAATTCTTGATTGAATCCAGTCCACCATTTTATTTTGAATTCTCTTACCAATGACATTGGCAGAGGTTTTTCCAGTTCTTGATGAATTTTGAAACTCCAGCAAAATATCAATGGCA